>NW_007245923.1:559169-721207 GCF_000164805.1 Carlito syrichta
AGATGTTAGGCCTTTGTCAGATATACAGTTGGAAAATATATTTTTTCCCATTCTGTGGGCTGTCTCCCTGCTCTCTTGATGGTTTATTTTTCTTTGCAGAAGCTCATTAGTTTGTTGAAGACCCACTTGTCTATCTTATATATGATCGTGTGGGCACTTAGCATTCTGAATAGAAATTGGTTGCCAGTTCCAATTTTCATAAGGGTATCTCCTGCGTTTTCTAAGATTCTTATAGTTTGAGGATTTACATTTAGGTCTTTGGTCCATTTAGAGGTAGTTTTTGTGTATGGTGATACGTACGGGTCCTGTTTCAATCTTCTACGTGTGGTCAGCCAGTTTTCCCAGCACTATTTACTGAAGACATTCTCCTCTCCCCAGTGGTTGTTGTTGGAGGCTTTGTCAAAGATGAGTTTGTTGAGAAATTGAGGCTTTGCTTCCAGAGTCTGTATCCTGGTCCATTGGTCTATATGCCTGTTCTTGTACGAATACCAGGCTGTTTTGATAACTATAGCCTTATAATAAAGTTTGAAGTCTGGAAGTGTGATACCTCCTGCTTTGTTTCTTTTGCTAAGGATTGTTTTGGCTATTGTGGAGAGCACGGCCTGAGCCAAGATGGCGCCCGGGACCTCTGCCAAGTCCCATGATTAGGCGCATGATATACCACCGGGCCCTCCTTCACTGCGCACCGCGCAAGTGCAACGCTGCAGAGCCTATGAGCTGCTGATACGCTGGAACGGGACTTGTGGGTGGAGACCAAGGGATATAAGGACGGGACAACGGGGAAGAAAAGAAGAAGCTAGAAGAAGGGGAGAAGAAGCTGGCATGGTGTAAAGGCTGAATAAACCGCTTTGAGAAGAACACGTTGTTGTTGCCTCTTTCCTGCTGGTCAGGGGTGGGCGACATCTAAACATTACAAATCTCTGTTGTGAATCACCCTTCTCCTCTGACAACCGCCTCCATTGCTGAGAAGCCCTGACTCTAAATCAAGATCAAACCAGACACGGTGGTACCCCCACTTCTAGGAAAAGTTTATGATACTTTGTAACTATCAGAAATAATGCTTCTTGTAGACATTGTTAACAATAAAGAAAGGTATAATGAATTTGTGAAAATCACCCTTAATCCCCCCACTCAAAGGCAGCCCAACCATTAATTCCACTTCTTCAAAACGAAGCAGAGCAAAATCAGCGTCGTTTTGATTATGATATTCTTTATAGTAAATAACTACGATGGATCAACATCCATGTACTCCAGTGTTTTTTTAGTTTCTTTTGTGTAAGATATTTTGACTACTAACATGATGCAGGGTGGAGGTGAGGACAATGCAGACTTTTGTTGCTATAAAGGACTGTCCGTCCTGACTCTCAGACACCGCTACTGACTGAGTAGGGGTGATCTTCTGTTATTATCAAAATGTGTCTGTCTCTGAGGATGCACACCTCTGGTGCTGTTGTGACTCACAGCAGGGAGAAGATAGGTGTGGTCCTTTAGAAATGACCTCCCGCACCATCTCAATTCTCCCCGGCCTTGCTTTCGTGGTCTTCCTGTCACTTCCCTCTTCCTGACATTTTGTTTTCTATCCATTGGTTGTTGCCTGTGGCTGGCACTAGAGTATGCATTCCACGGGGGCGGGTAGTTACTCACTGTCATGTCTCCCAGAACAAAGGCTTGGCACTCAGTAGATGCTCAGTTAAAAGTTGTGGACCAAATGGTCGTGGGCTGGGAGTATTGATTGCTATGAGATGCAGTGATCCAGCCTTCAGTTGGAAAGAATAAGGCTGGTCAGGAGTACATCCTTTCTTGTGCTGAAGATCAGCCTCCTGACTGATGTGGACCCTGCCACATGTGGCGTCAGCACCATGAGAACAGGTCCGAAAGGAAAGTCGCACAACTTTTCTTACTGTATGAGATTCAGGTTATAGAAACCTTAGACCAGTGGTTTTCAACTGAGGACAATTTTGTCCCGAGGGGCTTTTGTCAGCATCTGGTGACATTTTGTGGTTGCCATAACTGGGGTAGGGGAGGCATGCTGACATCTAGTGGGTAGAGGCCAGAGATGCTGCTTAACATCCTATAATACACAAGAGAGTCCCCTATAACCAAGAATGATCAGGCTCCAAATATCAGTAGTGCTGGGGTTGAAAAGCTCTGCCCTAGGCTTTCTCCTTTTTTTCTGGAAGAAAAAAAAGACAACACAGGAAGAGAAATGAAGCAAACTGACTTTTATTGATCACCCTGGCTCCTGGCTCTGTGTTAGATACTTCATAGATTGGGGCATTTAGTATTCAGTCTTCATAATGAACCTTTGACATGGGTTTTATCATCCCTATTTTCCAGATGGCAAACTGAGGCTCAGAGAGGTTAAGTAACTTCCCCAGAGTTATACAGGTAGCACAGTAGCACATTTGAACACAAATCTGTCTTGTTTCAAAGCCTACGCCCTTTCTACTTGACACCCGAGTCCTGCAGGTGGTGGGATATTGATTACTCCCTAAGGAAGTATACTGGATGAGAGAGAATGTCTTCAGGAAGGATGCAATTAACCTTTTGCATTTTAAGACCTTGTTAATTTGGAATGTGAACATTTTGCCAGGCTGAGGTTAAAGTTTCCCTTTGCATCACCTACAAAGAAAAGACTTGAACTGTGGAAACAACACTGTAGGCTGGGCATAGTGAACTCTGAGAGGACTGATATTTTAAAGGCAATGGTTGTTGATTTAAACATTGTGAGGCCTCGGGTGATAACCACTTACTTTCGTTCCTTAGTCGTGGAACACAGGAAGTAATAATGCATTCAGGAAGAGATAACTTCCTGGTCTTAGTCATCCATGAATACCTTCAACAAATGTTAAACAACCATTTACTGAGCACTTGCTTTGTGGCTGATGCTGCCTCAGGTCCTATAAAGGGCAGCCAAATAAGACACACTGACCTGGCAAAGGTGATAGTGTTTTTAAGGACAGATCTAAAATTAAAAGTTACCATACCTTGTACAAGGTGCTACAACTCAGACATGGATAGGATGGCAGGAGACTGTAGAGGGAACAGAAGGAGTCCTCATGGGAATAAGAATGGCGAGCGTTTCCCTGAGAAGTAAAGATGGATCTGGGTTTTGAAGGATGAATAGAAGTCTCTTGAGTGAACATGAGATGCAAAGGTATGCTAGGCAGAGAAAGTGGTAGAGGTGAAGGTCTTGTGCTGAGAGAGCATACACGTTTCTGAGGACAGCACATAATTATCCCTAGACAGATACATGAGCACCTACTGTGTGCTAGGCATTGGAAAGAGTGGTGAGTAACAGGGACGACTGGTTAAGATAATACCAGAACATGAAGAGTGCTGCACAAAACAGGACAAGGTCATCAGACAGAGGGAAATGAGGACTGGAAAAGAGTGACATTTGAATTAAGAAGAGTGGCTAGGATGAGCCAGCTAGGTGACAAGAGGATTCAGGTCTAGATTATTCTATTCTCCTACCCCAGGCCCAGCCCAGCATTTTAGATGATAAAACCCACTTTTGTTGCTGAGATTCTAGGGCCAAGGTACTCAGGGCACAGTAAAGGTTACAGGGAAGGGCCAGGCCTCCTGTTTCTCTATTTTTTTGTGTGCTGGCCATTTAGGGGCAGAGGGTACCCACCCTGGTTTTGAGCAGTCCCTTGACAACTCCCAAGAGTGCCTTCCTGAAGGTGGAACCTGCTGAGCATACCCCAAGACTCAGGCACCTCCCTGATTAAGGCACCCCTCAGAAGGTTCCACAACTGGGGAGTACGGTGCCTCTCCAGAGTCACAGAAAATGTATCATCACTGAGAAGGCTCAGACCCACTCTGCACTGGAGCAGATATTTCCTGGAGGGCAGGGCTGGGAGCCTGTGGGAAAGAGTCCTAGGGTGCCTGATGCTGGCTCCATGTAAGATGGATAGCTGGGCTTTGTTGGGAGGCAGGGCCCTCAGGGTCCTTACAGCACTGTCTTCAATATCCAGGGTGGCCTTGTCAATGGCAGAGGCACCGACTGGATCAGGCTGATGAGAGCTGGACAGGGTGAGGGTGCATCAGCATCCCGAGCCCCAAAGGCCCATCTGGGTGAGAGTGGGGAAGGCCTGGAGGTGAGAGGGCTGGAGCCTTGTAAGAAGTTGTGGCATAGTAAGAAGTGAGGTAGAGCCTTGTAAGAAACTGTGGCATTGACCTTGGAGTCCCCTACACGTGATCAGAGACATCCAGTGCCACTGGGCTATGAATGGCACGGGCAATTTTTCCTAATCAGTACTTGAGAAACATTCTCTGTGGAAACTGTTGAGAGAATGATTGGATAAACAAGGGACAGACAGGTAGTCACTGGTCAGCAGGTGATATCAGAGGTGATAAGGGTTGGGACAAAGGAGCATCCCAGATTTCTGACATGGGATAAGTGGATGGTGGTCCTGCCATCAGATAGGGAAACAGGCCTGGGTAGGGAAAGATGGTGAGTTTTATTGTGAGGTTGCTCAGGGCAGAAAGCCAGGCAGCTTCTGGACATTCAGGTGTGAGGCTCCAGAGGCCAGCGACAGAGTTGATGACAGAGGAGATGAGTCATGAGCAGCGTGTTGATGATGCCCGGATGTGCGGAGAGCCAGAGGAAGCCAAGGACAGAATCTTGGCATATCTCGACTTCTCCTGGACCGAGAAGAGAAAGAGTTCCACGAGGTGACTGGGGAAGGGTGGCTCAGGAAGTTGGTAGAGAGTCAGGGAGAGCGGGACCACGGACACCAATGAAGCATTATAACTACCACCCGCGGGAAGGACTTGTTTCTTTTTCATGATGAAATTGAAGCTCAGAGAGCTTCTGTCAGGTCTTCCAGCTAGTGGAGAGCAGAACAGGCACACGGCAGGGATTGACAACCTTACATTTGGAAGGGTCCATGACCCACTTGGTTTAGACTCATTTCCTGTGCTCAGTAAGAGTCACATTCACAAGAGTTATTCTTTTGTATACCAGATTAATATAAATATGTTTTTCATTAGAAAGAGAATAGATGCATTGCAGAAAATAGAGGAAAGAAAAAGTTATTGACTATAATACCCTCCTTTTAACCCAGTCACTATTAGTACTTTGGTGTGACTTTTGTGATTCTACTGTTTTTTTTTTCTGATTTATATTCTTTATTATTATTATTATTATTATTTTTGAGTCAGAGTCTCACTCTGTCACCCAGGTTGGAGTGCAGTGGCATGATCATGGCTCATTACAGCCTCAACTTCCTGGGCTCAAGCAATCCATCCACCTTAGCCTCCCTAGTAGCTGGGACTACAGGTGTGAGCCGCCATGCTTGACTACTTAAAAAAATTTTTTGTTAAGGAGAGGTCTCGCTATGTTGCCCAGGCTGGATATTCTTATTTTTTAAAACCTAATATTATAACCAGTTGTTCATGTTTTGTGCTGTCTCCATACCCATCCTTTCTAATGGCCATACAATAGTCCATGAAGTAAACATACCACTTAATAATTTGAACAGTCTCCAATTTTGACTTAGGCTATTTGCTTTTTTGTTGCTGCCATTTTGTGTGAAATTATTACACTGTATTTAATGTCTCTAAATTTAAGATTACTTTCTCATGAAAGTTTCAGTCAATATTTTTATAGATCTTAATACATATTGCCAAGTTGCTTTATGTGACAGCTGTACAAGCCATTATTCAGTAAGTGTGTGTGGCTAGTGACGTTTATTTTTTAATTCTAGATTTCTTCATTGGAATTTCTCAGCTCCAAAAAAGGGACCTTGAGCTCCCACAGCAAAAAGAATGCCATCACCTCTGGGCTGCAATGTGACTTCACAGCGTTAACATTAAGGCATGCCAGGATTTAGTTAAGCCCAAGTGGTTCTTTGGGTGTAAACTTTGCTATCAACTGGCGAAATTTGCAAAGGGATGAGACAGGTCAAAAGGGACCTGGGTGGGAATTGGGAGAGTAGGGTGAGCAGGAAGAAGAAATCTTGTCAGGGAAGGCAAGAGAGAGTGAAACAGGGAACGACATGGACAACACCTGGGAATGCCCCACGTGCCACTGTTGCCCATTCCTGAACTCTTCGGAGAATTGACCACTGGAGACTCTACCCTTTCGATGCTTGAGGGACTAATTTATTGGATTAGTTGAGGATCCCACCAAATCCTCCAGAGAAGAGTGGAATTCTAAAATACTCTCCCATCCTCTGCCCAGGGATGTGGGAAGAAAGGAACACAGAAAATCACATCCAAGACTCCCATGCTGCTGCTAATGAGCCCTACACTGGTGTCTGGGATACAAGGGACAGTACTTATTGCCAGTCAGAATGCAGGGCAGGAGCAAAGGGCCACTCTATGTGCATGTTCTAATTTTTTTGTCCCTCAAAGCTCCTTAGATAATCATAACAGGAGAGAGTTAAGATGATGGGAAGGGGTTGTGGGCTGATGTTCATTAGGTAGGATGTGATGGCGAGATGTGAATATTGCACAGTCAAGGAAGGAAGGGGAAGGTGACTTTCTTGGTCCTTGTTCTTTGCATCTTGCTGGATAGACCAAAGATGATATTAGTGGTTAGAAAGTGCTTTTAAGTCCAACTTGCTGTCCGTGTGTTGCTAAATTCTGGGAGGTTCAGATAAGGACTCTGGATTCCCAGGGGAGTGAAGGAATAAACACCGCACGATTGTAGTAGCTTTCCAGAGAAGCCTTAAGACAACAAAGCACTCATTAATGGAAAAAATATACGGTGGCAGACACCTTTATTTTTGTTTAGTCTTTGACAGGGTTGGAATGAAAAGAGTTATGTGATAGGGAGAGAAAACCCTACCTTCATTTAACTTGCTGTAGTCTGTGGGTATAATTACCTATAAGTGTAATTACAGGGAAGACAAATGGCATTTTTAGCTGTGGTCTTAAAGAGGCGAGTTAATTTCCGACTTTGACCAGAACTATGTTAATTAGCCTGGTGCGCGCCTCTCTCTCCCTCTCTGAATGGAAGTTCCTCACCCAGGACTGAGCTGGCCTGCTTCCTCTGTACCTTTGAGTAATGAAAGGACACCGCATGCCAACTGAATCAGGGCTGCTGTATTAATAAGGCTACTTTCCTGTCCATTTATCATCAATTAAAGGTGCACTAGTTTGTAAAGTAACCCCACCTTCGGCCCGGCCGCCCAGAACGGCTCCTCATTTATTTTCTGCATGGTTTCGGTTGGAGTTAGACCCACCTTGCAGCTCAGAGGTGACAGGCAGCATGAAAAAGTACACTAATTGAGACATCTCAAGGGAGAAATATAAGAAAACTGAAACGGTAATTAGAATGAGAGGGTTTCAAGCTGGGTAAGGAAAATCGAATGGAGGTGCATATTAGGGGCTGTTACAAATGGGGAGGAAAGTACTTGTTGGGGGGGGAAGAAGTGGATCTTAGATTGGAGTGTACCCTTTTAATCCTTCAGGGAGAGAGGGGAGAGAGGAGGAGACTATCCAGGGTCAGGTGCATGGACTTTTAGGAGGGGTGGCCTTGTGTGCAGGTTGCAAGACAAAGCTAATAGGGAAACCGGCCAGCAAACTGCCAGGGTTTCAATGGAGGCTGATGTTTTCGGAGGAGAAATATGCAGGATCTCTGATAGGGAATGTGATTCTAAAGTTAAAATGTGATTTCTAGTGCTCCCAATCTTTTGTGCAAAAGTGGCGCATGGGTGAAAACAGGGGTGTCCTTCAGTTTCTGCCTTCAGTGGCCTCACTTGTATGACCTTGGAGCTGTGTCTGAACAGCATCCTGGGGATGGCGCCACTAAGCCAAGTCCTCATAGACCAAAGGTAATGGAGAGGGATCCATTTTTCGGCAATGTCGTGCTCTTCAGGCATTTGCATCCAGCGGTCATACTTTCCCTGTCTTATTTCCGGCATAAATGTGCTCAGTTCCTTTAACCAATCTTGGGAGAAGGTTAGGATGAGGCCAGAGACTGGAGCCAGCTGGGTCTTGAGAGGGTCTGTGAATCTAGACCAGGGTTCTACCTTCTACTAATGCCAGTGCCAGACCCTGGTCAGCAGGAAGTAGCCTGATTAGATTTTTAGCTCTCTCTCCTCAGAGCCCCTGAGTCCATGCCCTCCTACAAAATTCCATTCCTTCTCCAGTTCCCTTCCTAGGATTGCACCCCGGTGTTTCACATTCAAATGAAGAGCTTTGTGTTTATCCACATTTTAGATTTCATTGTATGTAATTATGGCAGTCTCTATAGACATTCACATTTGGATTTTGATTCTATCCCTTAATGTATTTATCTCCCTTCAGGTTGATGAGGGTTTTGAGCTTAATAGAGCCCCGTGGCATTTCCTTACAAACTGTCCTCTTGGTTGACCTAGACCCGTTCATGGGCACATGTTGGATTAAGACTCCCTTGCCTCCTCCTAATTGGACTAACCTCACCTTGCCTGTCTTATTCTTGCCACCATCAGGGAGGGTGCAGATGCAGTGATGCCCACTGGCTGTGTGGCTATCCCAGAGCTTGGCTGGGCTACGTGCTATGCTGCTCCCAGGGACTGTCTCCCAAAGACTGTGTGGGTCTCCACACTAGAAATACCTAGACCCTGTCTTAATCAGGCTGCCATATAAAGTCCCATGGACTGGTGTCTTATAAACAATGGACAGTTATTTCTCACAGTACTGGAAGATGAAAATCTGAGATCAGGGTGCCTGCATGGTCAAGTTCTGTAGAGGCTCTTTCTCTCCTAGGTTAAAGATTACTGTCTTCTTGTCATATCCTCACATGGTGGAAAGAGTGAGGGAGCTTTGGGGGGGTCCATTTTACAAGGGCACGAATCCCTTTTGTCATGGCCCTACCATCATGACCTAATCACCTCTCAAAGGCCCCTTCTATTCCCATCACCTTGGGGGCTCTGATTTCAGCATATGAATTTGGGAGGAGCACAAACATTCCACCCATTGCAGGTCCCTTACACATTTCTTTTCTGAGGAGTTTAAGAGAAAGATTATTTACCATAATTTCTTGTCTTACTCTTGGCTGAGAGTGAAATTGGCCCAATTGCTACCGTTAGGAACATGAAGGAAGCTTTTAGCAGGAATGTCTGTGAAACTTATGAAATATTCCAAGAGGGGTTGACCTTAATTTGGTTTTAATCTGGACTTAATTTTGAATCCCTTCTAAAGGGTGTTTTGCTTTGAGGAAGAATGAAATTCTGACTCAGTTGTCAGATGGCCCAAATGCTTCTCAACACCTGAAAGCAATTTGGGGCTTTCTAATTATTACTCCAGAAAACAGACAAATGTGGAGATGGCAAGCGTTGGGTCCTCAAGTGCTAATGCTATGTAGGCTGGTTCTGGTCATCAACTGTAGGTCCCTCTTGTGTTCCAGTTCCCAGTGGAACTCCAGGTCTGGTCCCACTGAGAACTGCAGTTTTTGTCAGACTGTTAAATGTGTCCATTAAGCCTTTTTTGGTCTTCTGTGTTGTAGACACTAGTGCAACTCTGGGCTTGTTCTTAGGGCTCTGCCATGGCACTAGGAGGGCTTTTGTACAAACTGAGCCCGGCTCCCTCCCAGTAAGCACATAGTTCCCTTAGCAAGGGCAGCAGAAGCATCTGCTCCTGCTAGGACATCTGGTTCTTCTCACCTTCCTCCATTGCCTTGTCAAACTTTGTCCTGGTTGCATCAGGAGTGTGGCTCTTCTACACTTTCGTGCCTGGTTTTATGTGGCCTACAAATTTCTGGACTGCAACTGCCAATTAACATGCTTTGCTGTTAATAACCACAGTACTGGCACAACTAATTTCACTGATCACGCAGAAATAGTTATCAAGGCAGCATAGTTAAGTGAAAATGGGTACTTTTATAAAGCCATGAAGACATGGCCTTATGAAGGTTGAAAATTCAAAGTGAGCTCGACTTGGATGGTATGGTGTTGAATCAGCTAATTATAGTGGTTTTATATCCGTGTTTGGTCATTTTAAAAGAGTTTCTCCTTCCCTCAACACACATACACACACACACACACACACACACACACACACACACAGGCAACATCCTATCAAACAAGTTTCTCTTTGAATTTAAAATTACTCTTGGGGGCAGGGAGTTTTCTGAATCACAAATGAAAATTTGAACATCAAAGAGATTTTCTCCTCTTCTTCTAAGGGTAGAAGAGCTTTTTCTTCCCACCCATATATAAAAGGGAGAAAAAATCATAGATTTAAAAGTAAATTTTCACCAGAGCAATAAGAGAGTAGAAAACACCAAATTCCATGTATAGACAAGTTTGAATGTTGCTCTGCTGAGATAAAATGCAACCTTAAGAAAGAGGCATAAAGAAAGTCTTAAAATTAGATCCTGGACTAAGGGGGCCATTTCTTTCTGAGCAGAATATACTCAGAAGCTAATGTATCATCAACTGTCTAATAAAGAGAAGGGATGCTGGATATCCCAAAACCAGTGAACTCGGAGTCCGACTCCACATTTTATTCTTTAGAGGAGGATTGATTTTTAAAAAGTGACTTTTAAGAATTGCAGCATTCTTTGACAGACAAAATTGTATTTGGTCTGTGTAAAAGTATTTTGCTTTGAATGGATCATCGATTGCTAAAAGGATAGTATTGTCACAAATGGAGGAAATATTACCTCTTTATTAATAAGTGAAAATAATAATCATGTTCTATCTCAATTTATACTCTTGGCATGTGTCATTTCAGCTCATATTTTCCCAGACTGTGCTATACTTTCTTCTTTTTTTGCTCTTTTGCTTACTGAGATTTAACAAATGCCAATAACTAAGGTAGTGCAGTCTGTGGCTTATAAAGTGCTTCATTTGGTTCTACAACAGTGTTGATAAAATAAGGAGATGTTAACCCCCACATTGTCAAACAAAAATCTAGTTAACTAAGAAAAGCCTACAGCTGACATAGTAGTTAAGACTGGGACAAAGCAAGGACACTGGCTCTCATCCTTCCTATGGAAATACAAGGAGTGGTCATTAATAACCATATATGCAGTTGCTGCAGGAAGCCAGAAACTGTGCTGCATGCTTTGCATGATGGTATTTTGTTTAATCCTCTTTAAAACACCATGGTGTGGAGACTGTTTTATAAGCGAGGAAGCCACAGCTCAGAGAGGTTATAACTACAGAGTTGCACAGCAAGTGAGGGTTGAGCAAGTATTGGCCACCAAAAGAGAAGTGCTTTCCACTGTCTTGCACACACCTCCCTCTGCTTGTGTTCAAAATTCAGATACCGAGCTTGAGTGAGAAGATGGTAGGGCCAGGACAGGACTCTGGGCATAGTGTGTCTCCTAGACTTCTTTTCGCTTATTAGATGGTTGGTAGAGTTTAAAAGTTTTCATAAAATTTGAAGTCCTGCATTCTAAAAAAAAGAAGGAAAAAGGAGAAGACAAAAAAGAAAAGAAAAGAAAAAAGAGAATTTCTTCCCTCCCCAGTGAAAAACAAATTCCAATTGAAAAGTTAAAAAAAATCATACGCAGCACTTATATTTTAGTGCCCTTTAAATCTTTAAGGTCACTTTAATATATTGTCTACTTTTTCTCATGAAAATATGTTGCCCATTAAGTTAAATAGACTAGGGTAGTTTAGTCAAGTGAAGTTTCACATTTAGTGATTTATTTTCATTTTCTTAGGTTATAAATTAAATTTTACGAGGCATTGGCATCAAGTTGAGAGCAGAAGACTCCATCAAAGCTGGACTGAAACAAAGATATACAGCGCTATGTCACAGGGCAGGGTGTGTTCCTCTGTGCAGCACCCTGAGTCTGGAGGACCTACAGGAATGTCCCCCAGCCAGAGTCCAGTGTCCCTCTCTATCCACCTGGCCTGCTCGTTTTCCAACCATCCCAGATGGCTGGAGGGGAGAGTAGGGAGAAGAAGGGAGAGGAAGAGGCAGAGGAAAAAGATTTCTATCTTTGTTCAGCACCATTTCAATGCTCTCTTCTAAAGCTCCTTCCCTGTGACCATAAGGGGACCAGGAGTGAAGGTAGAGCACTATCCTACCCAGAATGTTCAGGTGGAGATGTCCTTGCATAAATAAGGTCAATGGCTGAAGATGTTCAGGAATGTCAGGACAAGAGGGCAGAAAGCCGTTTAATATTCACAGGTGTAAGTCCAGCCGACTGGAAAAGCTTGTGCTAGAAGAAAGGGAGTCTGCTCGTTGTGTATCAAGGACTCTGCAACTCCCAACTCATTCTAGAAATTAATATTTCTGAGGCTTTCTGTTAAATTAATTGGCTACTTATTCTTTCATTTTATTATCTGCCCTTGTTAGCAAAAATGCATTAGCATCTGTCAAATACTTTAGAACATTTTCTAGAGAAAAGCATGACATCTAAAAAATTATTGTTTTGAAGGTGACAAAAATAATCAGGCAGTAATGCTGTTTGCAGCCTGCCTTTGTGTGTGTGTGTGTGTGTGTGTGTGTGTGTGTGTGTGTGTGTGTGTTCTCCCTTTCTTCTAATTTCTGGTTGTAATATTATTATTATTATAAACTATAATAGTCTAGCATGATAGTAATTATAAAATAGTCATATGAGAAATATAGCCATCATTCTATTAGCAAGAGGATGTCTTCCTATAATGATGAACTTCTAGTTGTTGCTTTTGTTTTTTTTAAATTACTATGATCTCTGGAGATGATTGAACTGTTTCTTATCTCTCTGATTCAGCCCATTAATGGTGTATAATAATTGCTTATTTAAAAATAAAAGTTTCAGAACTATTTAAGTCTTTGCAATCAAGTAATTGAAAAATTTAGCAGATTACTCTTTTCACTTCTTAATTGGATATGGAAACATTTGGGTGAACACAGATATGTTAAGGGGTACACTTGGATATTTCATCAACATTTAAAAAAGATTTTGATTTCAATAAGAAAATTGAGACTTGCTATTTATTTATGTGTTTTTTTCCAATTCATTTTTCCAGAAGATCAGTCCTGCTCTGATAAACTTCATGGAAAATTTTTTCCCCCAGGGTTGGAGTGGGTTGAGGGTCACCTTACTCTTTCATGTTAACTCATAGATGAGTCAGGGAGATGCAGGGAGACCAAACTGTTTTTTTACCCAAATGCACTGACCACAGAGCAGTATTTTTCAGCTGAATATATGATATTAATATTCTTTTTAACGACAGCTCTTGTTCCATCCAGTCAACACCAATTCTGCTTTTTAATGAGCTCATACTCCTATAATTGCAAATGATAACAGCATTATCAACTACTGTTTGCATATTTTTTTTGAGCATTTAATATGTGCTGAAGGCTTTTCACATGCCATGACATTTTATCCTCACAACAATTCTCCAAATTGCATACAATTCACAAATAGGAAAAGAGGGTCCCAGAGGTGAAAATAATTTTCCCAAGATCACACATTTGGTGATAGACCTATATGCAAGCCTCTCTGGGCCCAAAGCCTTACACTTAATCATTATCTTCACAACCAGTGGCAAAGAGTCCTTCTTTCTTCTTTAATGAAAATGTTAGTAAATTCATCTTTTTAAATTTTATTTTTATTTTTTAAACATCAAGAATGGAGTAGTTACTCTCCTAACTGTTGTTTGCTGAAATGGAAGGACAAGGCTGAAGTCCAGGATTGCTTTATGCTTTTCTGGTGATGAGGAAATCTCAGTATCATATCTCCAAGGCCCAAGGGTACAGGTTCCTCTCTCAGAGTCGATGATTCTTTGTTAGACCCTGAGCACTGTCCAGGAGTGCTTCTGCCTCTCTCCTGCTCCTCCCTGTCTTTGCTGGAGTCTCTAGTAAACACAGTTCCAGAAGGCCTGGTGAGTGCATATTGCCTGGACATTTCCCCTGGACATTACTCATCACCCACTGTGGTACAACATGGAATCCCTCAGGTCAGCTGGTATAGATCTAATTTCTGTAAACTTTCTATGAAGAAAAATTTGAAACATGCACAACAGGTAAAACAGTATAATGAGCCTCTGTGTATCCATCATTCGGCTTTCAAATTATTACTTAAGGCCATTTTATGTCACGTGTACTTGTTAAAGCCCTTCTCCCCTCTCAGTGGTTATCTTGAAGCCAATTTCAGATATTGTCTCATTTTGTCTATAAATACTTTGGCATGTATCTCTAAAATTTAAGGGCTCTTTTCAAAAACATACTTCTAATACCATGATCACACTTAACAAATGAACGAAAATTCTTTAATATCATCAAAATTCTTGAATCATTTCCCTGATTGTCTCATAATTTTATAGTTTTTAGGTTTCAAATCGGGTTTCAAATAAGTACCATATATTGCAATTTAATAATATGTTTTTAGTCTTTTTCAATTTATAGGTTTTCCCTGTTAAAATTAAAAAATTTTTGGTTTTCTTTGCCATTTATTTGTTGGCAAAACTGAGTTATTTGTTTTACAGAACAGTGCTTCTCAAGCTATGTGTAGAGAAGAACCAATATATTTCATCTTGTAAAAATTTTAATCAACCACAGACCAATACCTGAGTAATACTTAATAATTAATTACTTGAAAAATTAACAAAAGGATGCAGGAGATGCCTTCCTCAATTTTTCATTTTTAAACTCAGCAGAAATAAAATTACATTTCAAATAAATATAATCATAACAAATATAAGCAAAAAGAAAATAATTAAATAAACTGTGTGTATTGATCATTGAAAGTATGTGTATAGGTGATTAATGTAGAACACTGCAATTGTAATAATAAATTTTGTCCTTACACAATTGTAACTAAACAAAATTAGTGAGTAAATAGCAATTTCTCATATTAAACTCCTACATACACACTTTGATTATGTATAAACATCATATATATTATTATTAAAAGTTTTTGCATAACAAAGAACTTTCTTTTTGCTCATTAATGTAGATAATCTAGACTGAATTGATGAAAACCTTAACTGCATAGAATAATATACATGCGAACTTCTTCCTGCTTTGTTTCATTGATACATGTTTCATTCATACATGCGAACTTCTTCCTGCTCTTCTATTAGAGAAAGCAGAGATATGTTGATGGAAATGGAAGAAAAGAGATTAAAGTAATTTTAGCAATCCCAGGACATGCATTTTGAACTTTTATTCAAAATGTAGCATGTTGTATTTTCAAATTTATCTTCAATCCTTTCTCAGTAGCCACTTCCACCATTTAACCCTTAAAGTTAGATTTACATAATCTACATCTAATTTGGCAATCTCTGTCTTTTCATTGAGATATTTATACATTTACATTTAATCTTATTGGTATGGTTAGCTTTAAATCTACCACTTCTCTCGTTGTTTTCTATTTGTCCGATCTGTTTTTTATTCATTTTTTCCTTTTCTTGCCTTCTTTTGAGAAAATTGAACACTTCTATAATTCCATTTTATCTCCAAAACTGGTAGAAATATTGTTATTGATTAAACTTCTTTTAAATTTTTGTAGTAGTTTCCTGAGGCTTTACAATACACATCGTTAAGTTATAATACAGCTCAAATAATATTTTGCTACTTCATGTATAGTGTAAGAAATTAAAACAGCATATTTTCAATTCTTTCCTTCCATACATTCAGCTATTGCTGTCACACAGCTTCTTTTATATATGACATAAGCCCCATAATATATTCTTATTATTTTTGCTTTATCCAATCAATTAGCTTTAAAAAAATTAAAAATAATAAAAAATGTATTTTTAAATCCCTAATTTTATCTTTTCCAGTGCTACTCATTTTGTTTGTTTGTTTGTTTGTTTTGAGTTGGAGTTTCACTCTGTCGCCCAGACTGGAGTGCAGCGGCCGCTCCCGGCCACCGCAGCCTCGACCTGCTGGGCTCCGGGGATCCTTCGCCTCAGCCTTCCGAGTAGCCAGAATTAAGCGCGCACTACCACGCCCGGCTGATTTTTGATTTATTGTAGAGATGAGGTCTCGCCAAGTTGCCCAGGCGGGTGTCGAACCTGCGAGCTCAGGCAATCCACTCACCTCAGCCTCCCAAAGGCACGGGATTACAGGCAGAGCCACTGATCCCGGCTCTAGCTACTCATTTTTTAATGGAAAACCAAGTTTTTGTATAATGTATTTGTTTTGCCTGAAGAACTTTCTTTATCATTTTGGGCATTTTGTAAATTAATAATCTCAGATTTTATTTATATGAAAAAGTCTTTATTTTGCTTATATTTACTAACGATATTTTAATTTTGTTTAGATTTCTGAGATAATAGTTCATTTTCAGAACTTTAAATATATCACTTATATTTTCTGATTTGTATAATTTCTGATGAGAATTCTGCCACAATTCATATCTCTTCTTTGTTTTTTCCTCTGTTTGTAATGTTCTCCCTGCAGGCTTTTGATTGCCCTTGGGATTTTTTATTACATTTCGCTTTTCAGAAGTTTGACTATATTATGTCTAGCAATGTTTGCTTGTGTGTATGTGTGTGTCTATGTTGGAGAATATATTTTGATTAATTTTTATCCTGTTTGTGGTCCTCTGAGATTCTTGGATCTGTAATTTGGTCTCTAATATTATTATTGGAAAATGTTTTGTCACTGTTACTTCTGATATTTCTTCTGGTGTGTTTTCTTTATCTACTATTTTTAGGACTCTAGTTATATAAATGTTAAGCCTCTTAGTATTGTCCCACAGTTCTTGGGAGCACTTTGTTTCTTCAGTTTGGATAATTTTTTTGGTCTAATTCCAAAAACCAGTCTTTCCTCAGCTGTGTCTAGTCTATTCATAAGACTGTTTACCTTTGATATCACACATTTTTATTTCTAGCATTGCCTCTTGACTTCCTAATAGTTTGAAATTTTCCATCAATGTATGTTGTCTTACTGCTCTAATAAATATATTAACATATTGGTCATAGTTATTTTAAATGCTGTATTCAGTAGTTCTAACATCTGGTTTATTGATTGCTTTGCCTCCTGACGATGGTTTGATTTTCTTCAATTTTTTGTATATCTTGTAATTTTTGATTAAATGATGAACAGTTTTGCAGAACAGTGAATTCTGAAGAAATAGTATTCATGCCTTCAAATGGTTATATTCTTATTCTGTCAGGTTATTAGTGTGAGGGGTTAAAAAAATCGAATTGATCTGGGTTTGGGTTTTGTTGTTGCTGTTAGCACCATCAGTGTATTTAAGGCTTCACATTTTTTATAGCAGTAGACTGCTTTTACAGTATGTTTAGTGTTGGGGCTTGAGTGTTGAAGAGTTTTTCTTAGTTTTACAACTCCCGTGTTTTCTATCAGCCATCTTTCACACCTGAAGCATGGTGGAAAGGTAGAAGGATGTCCCTTAAACTCTGTTTTTATTCAGTGATGTGCTAAAGGTGTCCAGGATTGGTTTATAAGAGCCAGTTGTGTGCATCTCCTTCCACTACCATGTTTGGTGAAGTCATATGGTAGCTTTAAATAATCCACAGTGGGAGTATTTACACCATGGAAATTTACCAACACTGCAAATTTGGGCTTTTTTTTTGCCTGCAGAACTGCAGTTAAACATTTACCAGTAACCACCTCTTGTATTTTGTTTTACTCTTTTTTAATTTTTATTTTTAGAACGCAGGATTTATTGCGAGGACAGAAAAACTCCCACAGTGAGAGGGGACCCAAAGGGGATGCCCCATCTCTTGTATTTGTAATTGACCTTGAGTGGGAAAGCATAATAATCCTACTCTAGTGCTAGAAAGAAAAGAAAGCAACAACAACAAACCCCACAACCTTCTGCTTTGTATCAGTGTAAGATTCTGAGCCCAAGACTGATTTTTGTCCCTTCCAGGGGTAAAGGGTTTTTATTCCGTCCTTTCTCCAGCTGCAAAGGATCTTTGCCTGTGCCCTGCGAAAGAGTTTTCTGCCCTGTCTTCCAGAAACTACAGGTCTTTGTGCCCTACTGGGTGAAAAGAATCTTACTTTCCCTGTAGCTTAAGGCTTTTGATTCATAAGAGGGAAGAGTTTGGGAAAGAAAGTTAGATTTCGTGCCTGTCTTCCTACTTCCATTGATCACTTCCTGATTCCCAAATGCCTGTGGCATCACGAGAGCCTTTTCTCAAACTACTGTCCTGCCCACAGTCTTTCTCATGAGAAGCCAGTGGAAGCCTTTGGACAAGAGCTAGTGGGCAATTGCATATTTCCCTTATGTCTGGAGGCCCCAGCTATCCACACTGACATGCTAGCTCATATTTGGTATTTAAGAACGTATTACATTTTATTTGATGTATTCTTATGGGGTATGGTTCCCACCGCTTCCTCCCAGGCTCTGCCAAATGTGAGCAGTTTATGTTCTCATATCTCTTTGGAAGGACTTGTCACTTAAGGAAAGCAGTTCACTTGGTTGCCTGACCTCAGCCTTATGATGAGTCCAAGAAATTTTTTTTTGTAGATTATTCAGCTTTTTTCCCCTTCTTACTGTGGGAGTGATGTTCTTTGTAGTTTTCAACATCGTAAGAAGCACATCTTAAGCAGAAATTGTTTTTTTTTTTTTACTTAAACAGTTTTTACAGATTTTTGAGGTATAATATATGTTTGACAAACTGCATATGTTTAATGAATATAGTAAGTCTCCTATACATGAACAAGTTCTGTTCTGAGGGCATGTTCACAAGCCCAATTTGTTCTGAAGTTCAACAAAGTTAGCCTATGTACCCAACGAACACAACTGGCTGTATGGTACTGTACTGTAATAGTTTATAATAATTTTCACACAAATACATAAAAAAGACAAAAATAAAGAAAACATTTTAAGTCTTACAGTACCTTGAAAAGTACAGTAGTATAGTACAACAGCTGGAATGCAGGGGCTGGCATCAAGTGAGCAGGCAAGAAGAGTTACCGACTGAAGGAGATGGAGGAGGTGGAAGATGGTACAGATGAAGAATCATCAGCAATAGAAGATGGAGGGCAAGCTGCAATTTCACTCATGCCTGACGATGATGGCACAAGTTCTGGCTCCTTGCTCACTTATGTGATTGGACATGTGGACACATATTTGCATCTTTGAAAGTTTCCAACTTGATGGTTTATATGTAGGGGACTTACTGTATAACTTGATGAGTTTGACATATGTATTCATATGACACCTGTGAAATCATCACCACAATCAGCATAATAGTTGTATTTACTACTCCTCAAAATTTCTTCATGTTCCACTCTAAGTTCTCTCTCCCTGTTCCTGCCCTAACCTTTATACTCTGGAGACAACAGGTCCTTTTTATGACTCTAAGTTATCTTTTGATGTAAGAAATTGATTTTAGACTTTATATACATTTGAGTCATACTTGGCAAATTATACTTACACTAACATAAGTTGTAGCATGGTCCTGTTGCTCTTAACTAATAAATAGCTCACAGCATGTATGATTTATCACATGAGTTTGGCATGAGTTCGGGTGACCTAAACAGGTTCGTGTACTGTTCAGTGAGATGAATTTAGTGATCAGTGGCTTGGGTGTTAAATTACAATGTTAAATTTCTATAAACATTTCTAAATGCTTACTCTCAATAGCTATACTTACCATGGGCCAGTGACAAAAAGTTTTTGGACTCATTGGCTGACGGATCACACTATGAGTAGCACTAGTATAAAATTCCTTGTCTGGGTATGTTCATTACACTCTTGTGGTATCATTTAACATGTGCTAATAAATCCAATTTTTCTGTAAATTGAGAGTTCTAGAAGTTTGGTTTAATTTAGATTCAATTTTTTTTCAAAAGTTTTAAATCAGCAGTGGTGCATGTTTTTTTTAGGAGGCACATGATATCTAGTTGTCTCTCTTTTTTTTACTTTAGCAGCCTATTGATGATGATTGCTTACATTCATTAGTTCATCAAGAGTTGCAGAATGATGTTATTTTAATTTTATAATTAAAAAAAGATTTTTAGCAGCTCAAATGCCTCTGTAAATAGATCTTTTCTCTTACCAACTATTGGATTACCTTGGGGTAGAATTTATAGGGAAAGACTGAATAAATGCATGGTTTCTCCCTTTATTTCCTGTCTTTCAAAAACAGTGAGCTTGTGACCCAGCATCCCCCAAAGGTGACCAATGAGTTTTAAAAATTACTATAAATTCATAGAACTATATTTGATAGATTTCAGTTCATCATAGTTTTTATTTTTATGCTCATTGATCATCTTTGGTCAATGGGAGATCCTTCAAGATGACATCTGTGTCTTTTGAACATAATCCTTTTGGTGCTTGAGTGCCTTTTTATTTTCTGATAAAAACATTCCAGGTTCATCTTGTACATTTCCTGTTCTAGACTTGAAATTTGAAACTGTTTTTTAATGGGAACTGGTATTTAGAGACCATAATCTGGGTGCTAGAACATCTCGATAATTTTTATGGCTGCATGATATGCAAATTTATATTAAATTTAGTCAATAACTTTTCAACTAATAGACAATGACTATTCTCAACTTTTGGCCTCTTATCTTTACACATAACCCTTAACTACTGGATGCCTGCTTTCAAGCCTGGTGTTAGCCATTGAGCAGAGAAGAGATCAGCAAAAAACAAATTGTGCTTGTTTCATCAAAAAGATGCTCACAAGTCCTCAGATAGTGTTAACCATTCAATTGGTTGGGGGAGGTGTGTGGGGGGAACTCAAGCCATGTTAATTTTCATTCAGTTCCTAAAACATAAATCTGAAAAAG
The DNA here is from genome assembly GCF_000164805.1 of Carlito syrichta. Lineage (NCBI taxonomy): Eukaryota > Metazoa > Chordata > Mammalia > Primates > Tarsiidae > Carlito > Carlito syrichta. The sequence goes on from NW_007245923.1 coordinate 579,768, forward strand.
GAGAACAAGAATAGATTCTTCAAGATAATTAATCATTGGAGGACTAATACAATAAGTTTTTCTTTACCAGCTATAAGAGGAAGTATCAGATCTTCTGCAGCCAAATCCTAAGGCTTGTCTAGACTCCATGAATTTTCCTGATCTGGGGAAATGAGCTAGAATCTTTCACTGATGTAAGTGAGCATTGCTGTTGAGCAGACCTTGTTCATCAATCATGGAGTGTATGAAACCTCTGTGGACAAGAAGAACACTGAAAAATACTCCTTTGATAAGGTCTTGTTGTTGAAAGTAAAGTGTGCAAACAGGTCATGACAGCAAACTAAAAAAAGGAGGTGATATAAGGTAAATCCCACAGAAGGCTATTTTATGTTGCTTTTTGCAAATGGGAAATCGAATGCAATTGTAGGCAAAGCAGTGGTTTGATAATGAATGTTCACAGGTGGTACTAGAAAATCATGTAACTGCCTATTCCTATCTATGAATCTGGCATATTTACATGAAGAAAGATGCTTTTGTGGCTACACTATGACGATAAATGAGAAAAATGATGCTTACTTTGCTGGAATGAAAACATTCTTTCTTTTCTCTGCAAAATACACTGTGAAAGCCACTGTTAGTTGTAATTTAGGAGAAAAGTATTAAATAGACAAATAATGTAATAAAATGAAATAAAGAATACAAACTTAAAGAAATTTAAAAACTTTGTCTTCAGACCAGAGAAATTTTTATGTACTTTATTTATTGACCATGTCATATGTCTGTCTATGTCAATCATACTGATACCCTCTCTTTAATCAGATAAGAATTTCCCAGGAACAGTCCTCGGTGCTCATCTCTTTCTATTGTACAATTTATTTATTGGTAATTTGATCCAGTCTCTGGCTTTAAATACTTTCTACATGCTGTAATTTTAAAATTCATATTTCCAAACTTGAGCACACTAGTGCGGATTATAGACTACTAAAATAGCCACCAGTCTGCTCAAAATCTCTACTTGGGAATTAATGGGTATTTCAATCTTAATTTGTTTCAAGTATAAGCTCTTGATCTTGTCCTTTAAATTTGCTCCCCCTGTAGTCTTTCCCATAGCAAGAAATAATACCACCATCAGTTTAATTGGTAGGACAGAAGCCTTGGAGTTGTTGACTCTTGTCTTTCTTCTGCTATAAACCACTCTTACTCTTAGCTGAGACTTCTGCCATGTGTCTTAATCAGTGTCACGGCCTTTTTCCTCAGTGATCATCTACTGTATTGCACAGGGACCCGCCCTTGCATGTTCACATCTAGTGGCGGAGGCAGACATGAAAACTAGCAGCTATGCTATCATGTGGTATGTGCTAAAGAAGAGGTGGGTGGAAAGTTGCTTTGGGAGTATAGAAAAAGGAAAGCAGCTAGCTGTGACTGAGGAATATTTGCACTGGGTCTCCAAAGTATGAATTTGGTAAGTAGGTAAGTGGAGGAAACTTATTCTAGAAAGATTGAATGGCAAGTATGAAAACTGAAGACATATGATGTCTATAAATGGGCTTGTGCATGCTCCTAGTGGCTGAACATATGAGGGAGGACCCCACAAAAGAAGAAACACTTTTAGAGGGCAGGCCCCTTGTAGCACAGGCTTCCCCTGCTAGGTAAGTGTTCCAGGAACCCATTTGTATCGGTGCAACAACCAGTGTTGTGAGAGGCTGTGTTTGGTTTCAGTGAATTATTTCTTTGGACAGTCTTTCAGTGTGTTCATTCATTTTATCATGGGCGATTTACAGCATTCAGCAGTTTTTGGCCCCAAATGGCAAGACTCTTATGCCCCTACCCTCCCTATTCACCTGATCTCACCATGAATGACTTCTTCCCCTCCCCCGGGATGAAAAAAGTTTTCAGAGGAAGCATTTTGCTGATGTGGAAGAGGCGAAACAAAAAATGACAGAAGCACTAAAAAGGCATCAGAACTGATGAGTTCAAACACTGTTTTGAATAGTGGAAAAAGTATCTCTATAGGTGTATTGCATCAAATGGAGAGTACTTTGATGGTAACTGAAGTTTAAACATGTAAGACTAAGCACACAATTTTTAATAAATAAATTCTATGTTTTTGGGGTCCTCTTTATATATGGAGCATTTTAAGAAATCCATTTCTAAATCTTCAACTTCCAGCTTTCCTAAAATGTTTCTGCTTGAGAAAGAGTCCATAACAGCCCTTCACTTTCAAAGGTACATACCTCTTACTCTTTTCAAATCTCACTTGGATGTACATTGTACTAGGCTAGTGTGTAAAACCCTCATTGTGTTAAATAAATGGATAAATTGAAATAATTAGGCTATCATAACCCACAGTACTCCCAGGTTTCTCTCGTTTTATACACATTTCTCTTGAGGATACTTTTCTATGTTAGGATGTTTTAAATTTAGAAGGGCAGAGTCTGGATAAGATAGTGATAGTATTCTTTAAATATAATAGAAGTGTTTTTTGAATTACCACAATGTTCAGGATGCATTGGATAAAACCAATGGGTATAATATTTTATGATTACTTTAGGATTTAATGGCCTTTGTTCAATGAAGTAATTAAAACATACATATAGTCATATAATAAGACAGGTATTCTTTTTCCAGTCAATACTTTTCCTATGAGCCACGTATGAATGTCTAGGTGCAGAAATTGAGATTTAGCTAGTAAAGGAGGGACTGGGATTCGAATCCAGACCCACCTGACCACAAAAGCTCTGTTCTTGGCTATATGAACATGACTTCCGGCAGATCTGTGAATTTTTTTTTCTCATCTTCAAAATGTGCCTATGGCTAACATCCACCCAGGGTACTGAGCTGAGGAAGTACCTGATTCATATTAGTTGATTCTGCCTCTGCTCAAGGAGGCTGGTGGCTCTGTTGTTTGTAGTCTGTAATCTTGGGATTTGGCAGGATTTTGTCTAGAATTAAATAGCTTTCAGATGCTAATGATGATTTCATGGCTTGAAAATGATAGTCTGTCCAAACTTTTCCCAAAGGACTCTCCTGCTTTGTCAGTCTTTCCTCATTTCAAGGAACATTTGAAACATGACTATTCTTCTTTTAGAATGTTAATTCATTTGGAAACTGAAGTCTACACTCCTGATTTTTTTTCTTTGTGTTTTGACAGTTGAACTCAAATATCTTGGGCCCTAAGAAAGAAAGACAAAAGGACCTTTGGAGAACTGTCCTGCAGGGTCCTGGGTCTGAGTAGCACTGGAGGTAAGTGTTTGTTCTGGTACGAGCTGGCTTCATGATATTTTCCTTACTCCTCCTTAAATTTAGAAAGGAAACAGAAGCCAGACAGACAATTCCTGGTTGAGGATGATGAGGGGAGAGTAAACTCCTCTTGGTTTCTTTCCCCAGCCAAGATAGTGGTACACACTCCTGTGGCAGCGGCTAGCCTTTCTTTGGTTTACCTCTTTTCCTGTCCTGGTGAGGATGAAGCTCATTCTGCTTGCTGCATAAAGTTTCCTCTAAGGAAAGTGCTATGACTCCAGCTGTGAAAGTGATTGATGTCCTTTAGACCCTAGAGGCGTTTGCAGACATCCACTGTCATTTCAAATCAGAAAAAAAGTGCAAGTGTGTGTGGGGAATTGTGTGAAAAAACCATTACTCTTTATTTTATCAAAATGGGGAGGAAGGAAAAGGAAAAAAAATGTAGACGTGAGTACTCAGCTTCTGTAATAAGGAGACTGCTTAGGTTTTAATAGTGAAAGAATTCTTCCCTGAGAATGAATTGTCTGACCATTCATTCGTTCATTCATTCACTCATGTAGCAGCTATTGAAACTCTATTATGTGCTGGAACCTGTCTTGGCTTTAGGATAAGCAAAGATTAATAAAATTGAGTGCCCACCCATGTGGTTCACAATCTTGTGACAAATCCATATGTTTAAGCAGAAAATATTACAATGTCTTTTGAAATGTCATGTAGAGGAGGTAGAAATGTTGCCAGAATAAATACTTCCTCCCTGGGATTGAAGTAAGAAAGGGTGGGTTTTTATAAAGTAGTGACATTTGAGTCCTCAAAGAAGATTTACCATCAGGATAAAGAGCCCCCAGCCTGGAAGAAGGCTGTGTGGGTCTGGAATCTTGCTCCACTACCTCCTAGCTCTATGACCCTGGGGCCACGTGCAAACCTGAAGTGAACTCAATACCTCCCTAAGGTCATAGTGAGCTTCATATGAGATGGCATCCACAAACAAAGTGCGGAATGCAGAGCTGTTCACAAAGTGAATTGTCTATAAAACTGTGATCCATCATCGTGGCCCTGGCTATTGTTTAATGTTGTTTTTGAAGGAAAAGTGGAATTTTTCAGTCAGAGAGAAGGGAGACTACAGATGAGAAAGGAAAGAGTTTACATAGGCTGAATTGAGGACCCACAGATAAGGGAAATGAGGAGAAAAACTCCTTCTATAAATGAAAAGAGACCTGATCCTCTTTAATTTTGGTTTGTATTTTGTAGCATGGGATGTAGGGAGGTGTTCAAAACTGTTGAGGACACTTGCAGAAATAAAGAGAAGATGATTTGGCTCAGGTTATTTCAATTCTCATTCTTGGAAGGAGTGTGCTGATGAGCACATTAATTGTGGGTGTTCAGAGTGGATTTGATTTTATAAATGTATTTTGTTTCTCTGATGACAATCAGGCAGGCCAGATGACAGTTGAGTCAAAAGATTTCAGGTATGTGCCAGGCTAGGACTGGGGTATCAGTGTCGGTTTATATGATTTTAATGAAGCTGACTTGGAACCTTCTTTGTTTCTTTCCCCTTTAAATCAGGATTCTGTTGGGTCGGTGATTTTCAGCCTTTGTTGTGCATTAAACTCTCCTAGAAGATTTAAAAAATACCAATACCTACACTACATTCTCAGAAACTCTGTCTCACTTGGTCTGAGGTGAGACCTCATGCCCTAATATTTTCCAAAAGCTCTCCAGGCTTAATGAACAGCCAAGGTTTATAGTCACTGTCTTGGAAAGTCCAAGGCTGACCCATGTTGTGGTTTAGAATGGCCTTAACCAACCTTAGTGACACTAGGCCTTCCTAGTAGAGGTAAACCTGCTTTGTGATAATGTGTTGTTTCTTCCTTCTTGGAAAGTACCTTTAATAGGGGGAAGGATACTCTTAGTAAATATGTTACATAGTGAGGATACTTCTGGCTCATCTGGGCTGATTCTTTCCCTTCACCCAGTCTACCTCCTTGCACTCAGATTTGTCTATCAACAAAAACAATTCCTGTGCCTTTGAGTCCAGACTTCAGAGATTACATAGGACTCTCTGTTTTGCTTGTGGTTTTTTTTTCTCTTCTTTCTTCCAGTTTTTTGAGCCTTCTGAGCCTTGACCAGTGAAACCCTCCCAGACTTGACCCTCAGCGGTGCCTAGGGTTCACCTTCTTCTATTTTTAAACTGTGGAAACTTTGAGCAGGACACCACACACTTCACAGCCCTGTGGGCAGATAGCAATCCTATTGCAGGGGTCAGCCCACACCCCATGCTGAGGTGTAATCATTGGCATCCAAAGGGCATCATTTCTTTAGAAAGTGCCTAAGGCAAGTCAGCTGTTGGATTGGTTGAAACATATTCCTTTGAGGAGCATCAAATAACTCCTGTTCCCCAATAAAAAAGTTAAATTGATATTATTTTTACTTTTTTGCCAAAAATAAGATTATTGAACTCACAGAGGAGGAAGCTGGACCTTTTGATCCTCTGCTGAGTACCCCCTGGCAATTCTGACTTTTGGATTGAATTCTGGGCAGGTTTGCTCAGATTGTTTGAGTGCAATGCCAGGGGCCTGAAGGTTACAAGTGGTGTTCCTGCAGATTGCCTGCCAATCCTAGGAAACTGGCACTCTACCAAATGGAAATATTTGAATGGCTCATTGCACAGTGATCGAAGGAAAAAGTAAAAAATAGTGAGAGAATCCCAGTGTTAGAGGACTACAGAAATCTTTACGTCTATTCACCTATCACCTGGAAAGAAAGAGTATTTTCTTTATACATAAAGGATCTTACATACTGAATTTTGATATTCCAATAAGATTTCTCAGATCTTTGACCTTTGATAATAAGAAAAAAAAGCCCTAAAATGTATACTCTGGTAACTACAATAATTATAGATTATCCTCCTATGCCTGGTTGAGCATTTAAGTAATTAAAAAAAAAACAACAACTAGGTTTAGCATTACCAGAATGGAAAAATTTAAAGTTACATTGAAAAGTTTATGCACAGAGTTGGCGATTATGTATATGAGAAAAGTTACTGTTGAAGCAGTGACATGATTAATTTCAGTAAGTAAAATGTGGTTGTGAGCCCACCCTTCCTCCAGCAAATACTGGCTGTAAATGAAAGCTTACACGTTGGGTGCCATGGTGGAAAAGGTGTTATACCTGCGGCCACTTCCACCAGTAGCTGTTTAATAATGCAAGCCCATTAATTGTGGAGGAAGACGGCACGGTGTTCTCTGCTCCTTATAGCAAAACCACACATGTTGTCACTTAAAAAAAGGTGAGCATAAATATGGTTTTGTTGCAAACGAATTGGAAACATGAAAATTCTTTTTTCTTTTTCTCTCTTTTGGAAACACATGTACTTTGGAAGGGTTAGGATGGTTGTAAAGTGGTTAAATAAACAGCACTATCTGACCATTGTCAGCAGACTGTCTTGGAGTGTTAGCTGTTTATTTCACTGACATATTCTGAAGGGTCTATAGGGGGCTCTTTCAGAAGTCAGGACCTCAATGTAATATACAAGCATTGATTCTGATATTTCCCTTGATAACGGTGCTCGACCATATTGGGGTCGTAAGTCAGTAAGGTTCATTGGCTGCTGTAATGCTCACTGTCACCAGTAATAAGTACAAAGGACTTGCTCTAAAAGCTGGCTTATAAAACTTTAAGGAAACTTGGATTGCTTAAGTGAACTTGCAAGGCTCTAGGGGGACCAAGTGGGCCTTAGTTGTCTACTTATATTAATTTCACAGAGTTTAAAGGGTCAAGAAAGGCGGTCGGTGATGCTTATTAATTTATGAAAGACAGACTCTTGTCTGTCTCGCTATCTTGCTTTGACCATTCTGCCTTTTCTTTTAGAAAATTTAATATAAATTAAACCTTACCAGACAAGAATGCCCTAAAAGATTAAGTCTAAAGTTCACAGCTGGACTAAAAGGATCCAAAGATGCTATGTCTTTTTGCTGGCACAATTTCATTTGAAGTGATGTTTGAACAACAGAACCATATGATGGACATAAAACATGAGAAGAAAAAGCAATTAGAGGCGTACCACAGTTAGTCGAGGATTAGGGTATTTAAAAACTATGAGAGACATACTTGCTTCTAGGGAATTTATTTTCTTCTTTCTCCAAGAAATAATGGCCTGTAATGAGAGCATCATCTTGGTTTTAAGTGGGGGCATGGTTCTTGTTAAGATGGGAATGTTTGTGTGTTGTAGCAATGTCTCAAAACATAACTGACTGCTGAGGTCAAAGTCTGCAGAGGAGTGAGGAAATGGACATGGAATCTTGCTGTAGAAATAAAACCGATCTTACTAATGGGAATGTTTTTTCTTGGTTGATTTGTTTTTGAATAAAAAGGGAAGGCATTTAAAAATGCAATAAGTATTTTAGTTCTCACAAAAAGCTTTGAATGTTTTCCTCAATTTACAGATGTGGGCATTGAGATTCAGAGATATTAATACACTTTTGAAGTTGTACAGTTGGTTAATACCTAGGGAGTTCCTAAAGGGATTACCTAAAGGGAGCTACCACCCTTATCCCTAAATCAAGGGATCAGATTGAATATTACCACTGCCATGCTAGACTCTTTTTTTAGGAAGCCCTTTTAAGCAACGTATCCAAGGGAGGGTATGGCATGTGTGCCACAACCCTGAGTGAAGGAAAAGAAATCAGACCTGTTTGGCTGCAGTGCAGTAGGCATTGATGGGCTAAGGAGATACAAAATTGGACTGGAAAGGTAGCAGGAAGACATGCAAGGTTAAGTAGACTAGTAATTTGGATTTTTTATTCTAGGAGCAGTGGGAGACATTTGGAGGCTTGAAGCAGGAGATACTCAGATTTGTAGATCTACACTTAAAAAGGTTACATTGAAAGAGCATCACTTCCTGTTTGGATGAATAGCTAGTGGTAGATTGTGTTCTTATAGAAAACAACCTAGAAAGCCATATGAAATACAGAAATCATCTGTGTGAATGTAGCAGACAGATGCTGAGGCAAAGAAGATGAGTGGCCAAGACTCTGAAATAGTGAGTTGACTTCTGCAGTCTCTTTCAGACTAGGTTCATTTGGTGGTTCTAGGTCCTGCAAGGGGCTGAATATTCAGAATTTGCACCAGTGAGTGGTAGCTACTGGGGGAAAGAGAAACCAGTAGAGTTTTGGAAGGGATTTGAGAGTTCTCAAGCATGTACCTTGTGTTTTCCTCAGGGCAATTGAAATCTGAGTCTATGTGCAGTGGGAAGCGAAAAACATAAACAGAAGTCATGAAAAAAATACAGCAGAGTTTTCAACAGTATTCATAGTCTCAGGAGACAAGGATTAGAATTCAGAACTCACTATGAGAAGGGAATTCAGTGAACACAGGAGACTTTCAGATGACATTCTTGGAGGGGTACACCTTAAATAAGGGCAAACAGAAAGCACAATGAGCCCTAACTACAACACAGACTCAATACAGCATTGTCTTGGACTGGATTAAGATGATCATCTATATGGTCCATGGAGGAACATAGCATCACCTGGAGCTCTAAAAGTTTTAGAAACAGTATCTATAAAGTCAATAATTACTAGACATGCCAAAACACAGAACATATAATTGAAAACTAGGAGAAAAACAAGCTAAATGGATAGAGCCACACGTGACCAGCTCTAAGTGTTAGTTAATAAGACTTTTAAATAACGTGATACACACACAAACACACAAACTTAAGGACATGGAGAAAAATGTTTGAAACAGAGAATTATTAGAAATTCTCTATCTTTTATAAAATAAACAGACAATTCTAGAACTGAATAGTAAAATATCAGTGACAGTAAGGGACATAACAGTAAGTGGAATTAGTGAGCTGGAAGACAAGTCAACAGACTATATATGTACTGCAGCACACAGAAAGAAAAAAAACAGCAAATACAGAAAAGAACCTTAAGAAATGTGAGACTCAATCAATAGATCTAACATATAAATGGAATCCCCGAGAAATAGTGAATGAAGCAAAAGCTTCATTAAAGAAGTAATGGGTGATTATTTTTCAAAGTTGATGAATGGTATTAATCTACATGTTCATGGAAGCTTTGTGCTATCACTAAGAGTAAATAAGATATTCATGTTGTATTATGAGTAAATATTATAATAAGACTTCTAATAACCACAGACAAAAATAATGCACATTACTTTCAAAGGAACAATAATAAATCTTGTACCTGATTTCTCAAGAGAAACAATGGAACTCAGAAGTTAATGGAAGGATATCTTTATAGCACTAAGAAGATCCCTCTGGCTTCCAGAAAGGAGAGTGAATTTTGGAGTTAGCATCCATTAAGTGCTAACTCCCTATTCCACCTTCCCAATCTCTCTCTCTCAGGCAGTCACCATTCTACTTTCTATTTCTATAAATTTGACTATTCTAGGAACCTCATGCAAGTGGAATTATTTATAGTATTTGCCCTTGTGTGAGTGACAAATTTCACTTAAAATTCACAAGCTGTAGCTTGTGTCAGGATTTTCTTATATATAAAGGTTGAATTACTATTCCATTGTAGTATATACTACATTTAAAAAAAATCCATTTATCAGCCGGGATCGGTGGCTCATCCTGTAATCCAGCGCCTTTGGGAGGCTGAAGTGAGTGGATTGCCTGAGCTCGTGGGTTCGAGACCCGCTTGGGCAGCAAGACCTCATCTCTACGATAAATCAAAAAATCAACCGGGCATGGTAGCGCGCACCTGTAATTCCGGCTACTCGGAAGGCTGAGGCGGAAGGATCGCCGGAGTCCAGCAGGTCGAGGCTGCGGTGGCTGGGAGCAGCCACTGCACTCCAGTCTGGGCGACAGAGTGAGACTCCAACTCAAAAAAAAAACAAAAAAAAACCAAAAACAAAAAAAAATCCATGTATCTGTTGGTGAATACTTGGTTACTTCTACCTTTTGGGTATTGTCAATAATACTGCTATAAACAAGGACATACAAATATCTGTTGGAATCTTGGCTTTCATCATTTTTGAGTATATGTCCAGAAAGGGAATTGCTAGATTATAAGATAATTTTATCTTTTTTTCCTGTTAGATAAATTGACATCCTCTGTCCATTGTAAAATGACTGTACTATTTTACATTGCCAAGCAATGCACAATGATTCTAAGTTTTCTTCATTTTCTTTGCTATGGCTTGAATGTGCGTTTTCTCTGAAACTCATATTTAAACTTAATTTCCAATGAGAATTGGACCTTTTCTTGAAGGTGATTGGTTTATGAGGACAGAACTCCATGTTCCTGATTGGATTAATCCATGCATGGATTATTGGGGTAATGGATTAATAGCTTATCAGGGAGTGGGACTTGTGTCTTTATAAGAGGAAAAAAGATCCGAGCTAGCATGGTCAGCTCCTTCACCATGTGATGCCCTGTACCATCTTGGGACTCTGCAGAGAGCCCACCAGCAAGAAGGCCTTCATAAGATGCAACTACTTGACCTTGAACTTCTCAGTTTCAGACTGTGGGAAATAAATTTCCTTTCTTTATAAATTACTTAGTCTCATGTATTCAATTATATCAACAGAAAATGGACTAAGACACTCTCCAAAATATATTTTCTGTTTTTTTATAGTAACCATTTTAATTTTGATTTTCATTTCCCTAATTATTAGTGATATTGAGGATCTTTTCCTATGTTTATTGGCCAGGCATATATTTTCTTTGGAGAAACATCTATTCAAGTCCTTTGTCCATTTTAAAGTCAGGTTGCTAATGATTTTGGGATTTTTTGAGTTGTAAGAGTTCTTTATACATACATATATATATATATATATATATATGGATATTAGTCCACATATATGTTATTTGCAAATATCTCCTCCTATTCTGTGGGTTAGCTTTTCGTTCTATTGGTAGTGTCTGAAGCACAAATTCTAGTTTTGATAAAGTCCAATTTATTTTTTTTGTTGTTATTGTTGTCTATGCTTTTGGTGTCATATTCATGAAATCATCATTGAATCCAAAGTCATGAAGCTTTCCCTTTATCCTTTCTTCTAAGAAGTTTATGGTTTTAGCTCTTATGTTTAGTACTTTAGTTCACTGAGTTAAATTTTGTGTATGTTGTTAGGTAAGAGACCAATTTTATTTTTTGGATGTGAATATCAATTTTCCCTGCATTATTTTTTTGAAGAGACTGGCCTTCCCTTATTGAACAGTCTTGGCATTTTTAATCCTTTGAATAAATTATGATTAAGTTAGGCTTCATATAAGATAAAGTAGGAAAACATTAAGAGTTTATTTCTATCTTATGTAATAGAGTTCAAAAGTGGGCAATCCAGCTCACTGATGTGCAGCCACAAAGATTTTCAGGCACCCAGGTAACTTCCAACTTTCTGTTCTATATTTCCTGGAGTGTAGCATTCATTCTCCTATTTCAAGATGGAAGCTGAATTTCCACTTATCACATAATATTACATTCTATTACACCACATCACATTATCTTTTGACCACATTATGTTGCTGTCATATTACAACAGTAGGAGGATAAACCCAAATCTTGCCTTAAAAAGGAGATTCCCTGGAAGAATCACACAGTATCTTCACTTATCACTCATTGGCCTGAACTTAGTCACATGACAGTATCTGTCTGTTGGGGAGGCTGGGAAATGTAGTCTTTTGACTGAGTGAACCCTGGAAAGTTATATTGGCAAAGGGAAAAGTGAAAATGTTTGCTGCAAGCCAACTTAAAGTTTCTTCCATGCTTTTGGTTACCTTCAACATTAAAGTCTTATACATGAGCTCTCTTGACTCTTTATTCTATGTTCCACACTGTTGGATATTGATGTACATAAAAATAATAAGACAACTAATGTTGGAAATCCATCACTGCAACAGAACAGGATATAATTTCTTAGGAGACATCCTGGAATGAGCACAAATGGCTCTGTTGAGGCCTGAGCTTTTTAATTCAACTCCACTCCAATCTCTTTTGGGGTGCTCTCACCCTGCATTGACTGGTGGATGGGTGATTTTTATTTCTGCATGCTAGCTTGCTTTTGTGAAAATATTACTTTGTTAATTGTATGTGCTCTCAAGGTACAAGACCCACCAAAGAGGGACAGGCTTGGGCAAAGAATCAGATGGAAATTGATGCAAACTATCTGGCTTGCCCCTCTGATCATCTGAATCCTGACTGCAGTGGTTCCTTGGAATCCAACCAGGTCCAGAAATCTAACTATAGAAAAATCTGAAGAGAATATTTAACCTGGAGCCAAAAGATTCAGCCAAAGGGTTAAAAGATGAAAACGAATATAAAGTTTACTACAGAGTTAAATTTAATAAAGACATATGCTCCACATGCATACATTTTGAGTAACTTTTCATGAAGACATCGCTGAAATTCTTGGTTAGGTGTGGCTAATGAAACTTTCTTTGTCTCATTTCCAGTTCAGATCCTTTTCTTGATTACTCAAATAATTTCCTTCTTTGTGTCTAGTTAGTTCATGTTCTTTGCCTTTGCTTTAGAACATTGCTTCTTTGATTAAGCACTTTTAAGTATTCATTTCAGTGATTTATCAGAATTGCTATCAGCAATGGCTCACATTCACTTATTCCTCTAAAATGATTATCAGTTATATATTTTTTAGCTCCAGGGGGCTGCAGGTCCATGCAATTCTGAATTTAGAAAGTCTTTGTCTCCTTTACATTGAGGGTTGTCGTATTAGCTTCTGGGGAACATTGCCTGTTTTCTGCAAGTTCCATATCCTCTCTTCTCCCTCACTAAGCCTATTATTGATAATCAATTGTTCAGCTATGAAGTAGTTATAATGCATATAGAATGGATTTCTACCATGAGGAGTCTAGCATCTAGTTGATAGTAATAATTCTGGAATAATTTTGGAAACTGGCTGTCCAAAGAAGATCCAAGAACATCTGGAAACATTTTTTTTCAAGTTTGGAAATGAAATGTTTTATTTTTTCCAAAGTTTTCCAGGTAGATGGACTCGGAGAAAAAAATTCAATCAGGAAATCCTCAATTAGAAGACATTTGCTGACTATTGGGCAACATCCATGATCAGTACATGTTCATTCACCTACTTCCACCTCTCCCCAACATTCTCCATTTTGTGCAATTTGCTATTTTTAATTTATCTGAACAGTTTTTAGAGTATTGGGAGTTATAATGGTTAAATAGCAGTGTAGATAGCTAAAAAATATAGCATAAATAAAAAGATTCAAGACTCAAATCTTGAAATGCATTTGTGAAATGTGGATAATGATAATAAACCCACCCCATCCATCTCCCAGAATTATAAGAAGAACCAACTTAGATGTTGGATGAGACAGAGCTTTGTAGACTATAAAATACGATAGAAATGTTGGCTGTTATTACAATCTTTGTGCCAATCTTTGTTTTCCTTGTGCTTCTTGGCTCAAAGTAATAAAAAGTTTTTAACATTTAATTTTTACAGTTTTTTTCTTTGTCCCCAAACAGCTTTTGCTTTATTTTAGTTACAAGTGATAGGAATCCAACTTAAAATAACTCAAGCACAATAGAGAACTTGGTTCATTTTACTGGGAAGACTAGTCTGCTCTTCAGGCATAGTGAGATCCAGGAGCTCAAATAATATCGTCAAGACTTCCTCTCAGTCTCTCAGTCAGTTTCTGGTTCTGCTTCCCTCTGCTTGCAGGCCAGATTCTTTCCTTTGTGTTTAAGTTTCCTCCAAATGTCCCGGGAGGAGGGACATTGGCATTGCCATGCAGCTCAACAGAAGAGAGCTTCTTTCCACTAGTGTTCATACATCAGTTCCAGGTAAATATACTTGGCATGTCCCTGTTTGCTTGACTGCTGGGAGTGATATCTATCACCAGGAAAATGACTTTCCTTGATTGGGTGCTGACTCCTGTGGTCCAGGAAAAATTAAGGGTGGGATCCTGTGACTGACCATCCAGTGAGAGGCACAGGGCTAGAAGAACTATGATTCTCTAAAGGCAGGCTAGTTCGGCAGAAGTGAACTGCACATGTCCTTTGAGATCACGCATTTCACAGAAGTGAAACTTATCCTTAGGAGCAAAAAAATTATACGTGACTTAAATATCCATGAACAGGAGGATGAATAAATTGTGAAATAATCACACAGTGGAGTACTATATGCCAGTGAACACCAACAGAAGTGGCATGAACCAATATGATTAAGTTTAGAAATAGACTTGAAGTGAGAAAACAAGCTACAAGCAAGATGAGATCAAGCATTTTGCAGAAGAGGAAACACAAATAATGAATAAATATATGAAAACACACTCAACTTCATGAATAGTCAGGAAAATTAAAAAACACTCTGAGCTAAATATACCAACGATGTGAGGAAATTTTAAAAGGTCAGATAATACAAATTTGGAAAGGTTGTAGAACAGTGATCTCTCTAATATACTGGTTAAAGTATGATCTGCTATCGCTGCTTTGGAAATAATCTGTTATTTTATGAAGGTTGGATATTCATGTATATCTTGTTTCAGTAATTCTACTCCTAAGTATAGCTTAGATACTTTTTGCATGGTGTACCAGGGCCTATGTGTAAGGATGATCATAAGCAACTTATCCTTAGCAGCAAAAAAATTATAAGCAACTTAAATGTCCATCAACAGGAGGACGAATAAATAGATTATAAGCAATCACATAATGGAATATTATACACCAGTGAAAACAAACAGAAGCAGCATGAACCAATAATGATTAATTTTAGAAATACAGTGTCAAGTGAGAAAACAAGTTATGGAAGTTTAACTACAGTATGGTACTATTTGTATAGCACTCAAAACAAGAAAATGCAATAATATACTGTTCTGTTGAATAACCAAAGCAAAAGAATCATAAATAAACAATTAAAAATAGTATGTAGTTACCTCTTGGGTAGTTTGACTGGCTGGGTAATGATAATAGTCTTGGTTTTTTTAAATCATTTAGGTGAGTTTGCAGGTATTTGTTTTATTATGCTTTATAATATACATACATGCACACGTGTATATATTACATATATTATTTTGTATTCTGAAATATTAAATAACAGAAGCATGCAAAAACAAAACATACGTTCACTACAGATGTTCTCAGACTAGTGAAATCAGAAATGCTAAATTCAGTAAACATTAATCTGTATATAATGAAAAAATTAAAGGGTCAAAGTATGACTTATAGGTGATTGTTGTTATGTATTAGGATACACTAAAAGTTTAGCTTGACCAAGTAACTAATGGAACATTTGATAAGTTAACAAACTTTGAAAAACACAAAGAAAACAACAAAGGAAAGACATACCTTTATCAGCCTGACTAAATAGAAATTTGGATTAAGAAAAAAAAATGAGGGGATGGTTTAAGGAATGTATTTAAAATATTTAGAACAATGCTTCCAACGTGTAGACACTAGACCACAGAAGAGTTACCCCAGTGGGGCTTCAAAGAGTCTTTTTTTTTGTATCAATAGATGTTTGATTGGAGAATAAAAGTCCGCATTAGGTATTGACAACATGACTTATAATTCATATGGAAATTTTTCCCTCATATGGGAATAGTTTGAATTTGTATTCCTGTTAGAATTTTAGAACTGGATTTTTACATTGCAAGTTATGTTCCTCAAAAGAATTATGGTCGGGCAAGAAGTGAGGAGAATTATCTATGACAAAGAAAGTTGATAGAAAGAGGGTTGAAAAAGAGGAGAGAGAGGAAAGAAAGAGAGAGAATGGGGTGTCGGAGAACACAGGGTCTTGGTGATGCAAAAACTGAGATTTAAATCCTGGCTCTGCCACTTATTAGCTGTGTGATTTGGACAAGTTCCTCAACCTCTCTGATGTCCCGTAGGCTCATTCATGAATGAGGACACCAGCCTCTACCTCCCCACGTTACTGTTGTGGTCACAGACTTTGCAGGAAGACAGAATCTGATCTGGGAAGGACCAATGGCTAGATGGAGAAATGAGCCATGTTCCAAATGATCTTCACGTTTGAAACTCACACTGTTCTAGAAAAAAAGTATGATTAATGTGAACACGGCTATGTGTGAATGAACAATTTAAAAATAGCATTTAGAGGGCATGAAATTTACCCACTAAAATAGATAAGGGAAAGGATGTTCCCCAATATAAATAAAAATAACTTTTTGGGGCTGGTTCCCTTTAGTTGAGCTAAAGACTGTCTTGTAGTTGTGCTAAGGACTGTCCTCTTCTGTTTAATGAATGCAGATGGAATGTTAATACATGTATTTGTGCTGTACATTCTGTCTTGCTTGGTTTTGTTCTTTCCCAACATTAAATAATGACCAACTGGTAGCTTGAAAGGAAAGTGAGCTGGTGTTGTGTCCATGTTACAAATGGTGTGCAAGGTTTCTGTCTTCAGATAATAGACAGTTGAAGGAAGTGGGGCGGGCACTACTTTCAAGTATTTCTCTGATTTTGGAAGCAGTGGTGACGGAAGAAGGGACATACGCTTTGGAGCCAGGCATACCTGGTGGGTTGAATCCTGGTTCTGCCATTCGCAGCTGTGTCACAGCAGACAAGTTGCTTTACCACTCTGGAAAGTGGAATAACCCTATGCTTTCTTCTTGCTGCCTCCTGATATTTGCTTTTTAATCTTGAACATTGATAGTTGCCTATAGACTTGGTCATTGCACATGACTTTCTTCACTTGAGATGAGGTCCAACTCTGGTAGACTGCACACTTCATCACCCACCCATCGCCTACTCTCTTTTACCTCCAACCTCAATGGAGTTCAAACGAAAGGAGTGAGCTTTCTTCACAGCAATTACAATTATCACTATTGATGAGTGCCTGTCATCTGGGGCATGTCATGATGATAGCTTCCTCCTGAGAGGTAATCATGTCAGCACAGTTGCTCAGCAATTCTGTGCAGTGGCAAAGATTCTTGCTCTCCCCACTCCAGGGATTTCCACCCTAGTGCCCTGTTATCCTGCTTTAGGGATGTGTCGCCACTTGTGCACACTTGTCCTGAATGGTTTCAATCCCCAGTCCTTGCCTTCTTTCCTGCCCTGGACTGGAAAGCACAGGATGAAGGTTTTCTTTCCATCTCTCCTTTGATCACTCAGATGCTTTTCTCAAGGTTCTGTCCTGACCTCTCAGTTCTTTCAAGACCAGGGCTCTTCTTATTCAGAAAATAGTCCAATTCCATGAGTCTTGGTGGCCCATAGGCTACTGTTCTCCAAAAACTCTAATGGGTCCCTTTACTCTTCACTTCTCTCACCAGTATTTTCTAGCACCAAATCTGTGTTGTCTTTCTCAAGGACAAAGAAGAGAGAGGGAGGGGTTTGGGTGTATTCTTAAAGTCTCCTGTCCATGCAAGTCTGTTGGCTTTTCCCTAGGAGTTGAGTCAGAAAAGGGGATGTGGGGACCAGAGCTGGAGCATCCAGGTCACAGGGACACAATGTCAGCCATAGTGACTAGAGGATGCTGTGATTTTGTTATTTGCAGACCAGCCTACTCAGGTGGATTCAGTTCACTTATTTAATAATCAAGCTTGGTGAAGAGAAGGACCAGTATTTCTTAAGCACTAATACATACTAGGAATTTTATTAATTATCTCCTTTAGTACTGACCAAAAAAACCCCAAGTGAACTGTTATATCCCTGTTTCAAGTAGTCTCTTCCTGATCACACATTGGAGTTCCGTGTTCACATTCAAGGACATCTGGCTGCAAGGCATGGGGTCTGCCTGCTAACTGACATTGTTTCTCATTTGACAAAATGCACAGATTATCCTACATGGATGTTGCCCTAAACATAAACCTCAAGAAGAAGTCAAGGAAGGTATTTTACAGATGAGGAAGTTGAGACTCCTTGGTTGTCAGTGGGAAACTAGGTCATTAGACTAGGCCAGCAACTAGAGTGTCACATGGAGGGAAAGAGGAAGACACTTTGTGTTATCCTACAGCAGAGTAGAACCTGAGGAAATTTGTAGGGAGGTAGCTTTTTGGGTGAACAAACAGAAGAATGAACTCCTAATAGGAGAGGCTGGACACACAGTTGGTCATAGTGGGAAGTTGGCCAAGTAGTACTTTGAAAACCCTGTGACTCTGTGCTTTCAGAAGCTTCTTGCTTCTTTTCACAGAATTATAGATCATTCAACACCTAAGCCAAGACCAAGAATCCATGCCAGCGAGTTCCGAGTGCCTCCCCATTGTAAGCATGGAGGATGGAGACCATAAATGATTCAACTACTACCCCCTGGTGTGTCACCCAAGGATTCTAAGTGACTTGTCTATTGATTTTCTGCATTTGGCAACAGTCTTTCTGCTCTGTGTGATGTGATTTTGACTGCAATCCTTATCGTGAGAAATATACTGCTGCATTTTATTTAAAAGGCTTGTTAATTTTATGAACTTGAAAAATACTTTCCTGGCATGTACAACCCCCAAACCCCTAATGGCCTGAATCAAAATGGACGTCACCATCAGCTGCTAATACGTTCCTTCATCTGCCTTCTCCTCAGTTCATGTGCCTATAATTCGATGCTCTGGGATGTGTTAATGGTACAAAATATTTACATTTATGCCCCAAATCCAAACAGCCACAAGACTTTATTTCTCCTTTTGTAGTTTCAATATTTAATTAGTGATGAAGCACCAGAAACCTGTAGGGAAAAACATCCCATTATTTTTTAAGTTATAGTGTATTTACAGCCCATTTCCACCTGCTCCCTTTGTCTCCACCTGTCTCCACTGTACACAGATCCGTCTCAGCCATCCCCTCAGGGATACAGCTGTGTCATCACATACCCTGGCATCCTAATATGTCATACTAAGCTTTAAACCAATTAGGAATGACTACTGACTGTGCTGACTCATGGGGAGAGAAGGGGATAATGTGTCCTTCAGGTAATGAACTTCTTTGGGGATTTGACACATATTTCATTTTTTAGCTCTGTTGGTTTTTTCCCTTGTCACATTTCTGTGGATGCAGTTTCATTTTGCTTCATTGTACTAGGAAGATTATGCTGGGACTAATATTTGTGAAGTAATCAATTTTATATTAATAGCAATGGAAATTGAACCAGTGTATGATGAGGTTACTAGGCCGATCTCTGAGCCCTAGGGATAGGCTGGAGAGTTCAGGCAGATCTGGCTCAAGTGACTTGGGTCCTTGGAGGGAAAGCTGGATTCTTTGTGTGCTTTAGTCTCCCCCTACTCCAGGGTTCTCTAGCATGTATCAGAATTACCTGATGGGCTTGCCAGAACACACTTCTCGGTCCTTAATTCCAGAGAACCAACACGATGAGGTTATTATTGCCATTTTGTTGCAGGTGAAACTGAGCATTTTCGCTGTCAGTAAATTACTGAGCTGCGATGAACAAATGTCGTTTGATAGGAAGGCAAGTGACCC
The DNA here is from genome assembly GCF_000164805.1 of Carlito syrichta. Taxonomy (NCBI): domain Eukaryota; kingdom Metazoa; phylum Chordata; class Mammalia; order Primates; family Tarsiidae; genus Carlito; species Carlito syrichta. The sequence goes on from NW_007245923.1 coordinate 599,349, forward strand.
ACTACCCTGGACTCTGGGTAATGTATCCCCGCCTCCTTACCTGAGAATGTAGCATGAACAGAGGGCAAGAAAACCATGACTTTCACTTATTTTTTATGACCCCAAATTTTATGATGGGAATTTGCCCTCATATTTGCACATATTCTTACCTAGCAAGAGCTTAATTTTCTTGATTAGCATAAAAAATGACCCTGGGAGAAGTTCATTCCCAGTTCAAGTAACCTATGTTGAAATAGGACGTTAACAGAAACCTCGTAGCCCACGCCTGAGTCATTAACATCCCAGAGTTTGAACAGGGCAGGTCCTAATTCTTCAACTGAGGTTTCTTTGCTCCACTAAGTTCAATCCATACTGGGGCTATTAAAATGTCCCTTCAGTGCTTAGTCTGAAATTACCCACTTTTACAAATTTTCTTGTTATATAGATGTATAACCCTTTGGAAAATGAATTGCTTTTGGTGGTGGTGGAGGGATGTCTGTGATTTTAAGATTTTATACAGTGTGTCCTGATTAATCAATGTTTGAGAATCATCTACCTCTATTCCAGATTACAAGTAAATAAAAATGGACTTTGTGCCTAACTCTTGTCTCTATGAAAAAATCCTCTGAAATAGAGATGACAGGAACAAAGGAATGGCAATGCTTGAGCCCGAGAAGGTTTAAGTGAGGTACTTAATATTCATCTGGTATTCATTGCAATAACATCAATCTTACCAAACTCTCCGGGTATTAACGTAGATGTTCTGCATTTAATATATACTTCCAGTGGAATTTCATTGTAATTGAGCACTAAATGATGTCCACTTATGGTAAAGTGGTTCCAGAATTTTTTGTAATAAATGGGTTATAGTAGAATAGAAGTTTCCAGATTCATCACAGAGTCTATATTAGACTCTTTATGCACTAATTGTCATTACCAGTCTTTACTGTATTATTTCCAGACAATTCATAATTTCCCCATCTGAACAAATGATGATTTGTGAGTGAAGTAAGGCACTGACTGGATTATGCGGTGCCACTGATTTTTTTATTGGTCTTATTTCATAAAATATATTTGAAAATGACTTGAATAATCTCTTTTGGTGGCATTATTAATGAATATAGAATTATTAGGGGGTGTCTTGTATACTAACAATGATAGCAAACATTTGTTGAGTGTTTATATACTATATATATATATATATACTAAACACTCTGATGAGGTGAATACTTTACACTCCTGATCTCATTGGAACCTCACAGCAAGGTAGGTTTAATTGTTATTTGTTTTTTGGTTAGTTTGAGTATTAGGGATTATGAATTTATATGAGGTCATGTAGCTAGAAAGAGGCAGAGATGGGTTTGAATCCTTATCAGTCTGGCTTCAGGTTTCAAAGTCAGTGCTCTTAGCCACTGTACCAGATGGCTTGTGTGTGGCATATCTGTGATTTTAATCTTAAAATCACAGACATCCCACCACCACCACCAAAAGCAATTCATTTTCCAAAGGGTTATAGATCTATGTAGCAGGAAAATTTGTAGATGAAGCAAACTGAATTCCCAGACTGGTGAGAATTTCCTGCATTTCTTATCACTAGTAGTATAGGCTTAAAATAATCCAGGAACTTGATTAAGAGAGAGCTTCCCTTTGCACTCCCTCCCCACCTAAGCTCAGGGATAATGGAGGGCTGATGTTTTGGGAGAATATCTGTCTGAAAATGGGATACACAATGATTCCATGAAGTGAATAACCAGCAAAGAAAATTGCAGGCTTTATTATTTTTTTGCACAGAAACAGTTTTGCTAGACATGCAATTGTGACTAGCTATGCCTGGGCTTAGGGCATGTGACTGTCAAAGCTGAGGTTGAAAGCTCTGTATGGTTCACACTCTTTGTGATGCCTATGCTGCACTCCTGGGAGGCCCCACAGAAAACCTGTCCTGGTGTTGTCACTAACTAGCTGACGGCCTTGCCAATAACATCTTGACTTCTCTTATCTGCAAAATGAAGGGACTGAGTAAAGTTCAAGATTTTCAAACCTATTTAGATTGGCATTATAAGTCTTTGTTTTTATTTTTATTTTTGTGTTGGAGTCTCACTCTGCTGTCCAGGCTGGAGTGCAGTGGCACGCTCACGGCCACCCCAGTGTCGACCTGCTGGGCTCCTGCGATCCTTCCTTCTCAGCCTTTCAAGTAGCCGGAACTACAGGTGTGCGCTACCACACCTGGCTAATGTTTTTGACTTATAGTAGAGATGAGGTCTTGCCAAGTTGTCCAGGCTGTTCTCAAATCTGTGGACTCAGGCAATCTGCTCACCTCGGCCTCCCAAAGTGCTGGGATTATAGGCTTGAGCCACTGTGCCTGACCTTGTAAGTCTTTTTTTTTTTTCCCAAAGAAATAGAATGGAGAATCCGAATATGCAGAACAGTTGAAAGCAGAACATCTCTTCTCATTGTAGGCTAGAAATCTCTTGGGTATCCTTATCCTGGCCCACATCCCCTGATATCCTATTAGATATCACAGAACAAGTCTGGACTAGCTCCTCATTCAGTTTTCTGCTAACTCACACTTCCATACCCATTATATTTGGGTATAGATCATACCAGAACAATTGGTCGATTTTAATTTTGTGAGCACTGAGAATTGAGTCATTGATTGGTTTTCTTTGCCATGGGGTCTCCAAGACTGATGGTTTGCTTAAGTCAAGGATATAAGACACGAAGGCAAGCATTTTGGATTAACAACATTTTATGTTGGATTAACCACATTTTATTTCATTTTTTTTCCTCCCTTATTTTTAACAAATGCAGCCACATACTTTACCACAATTCTGCAAGCCACTTTAAGTTCTTTTCTTTTATTTTTCTTGCAAGGTGGATTAGGAAGTCAACCAACCAATTAACAAAAAACTCCCCCAAATGTTTTCTGAGTCCCTGAGCAAAATGGGTTGTTTAAATCTATAAATTTTTAAGCTTTGAGCTTAAACGCCGCTTTCTCAGGGCACTAAGAATACCACTCTAATGGCTCTTGCCTTTACACACATCAGTGCCTCCTGTTGCCGTCCTCATTATCCCTGCACACTCCCTTTGTTGCACTTAGAGCAACTTACTATTATGAACTTGTTCAGCTCTGAGATGAAATTTTAGGAGAGGAAACCGAAAAAGTTTTGATTGAGGTCCAGTTGGGTTATGGTCATGCTAAGGTGTTTGGACTTGACTAGTTAAGCTATAACGTTATACAGGCACACAGTAGGTCCTTGGCTCACCATAAATGATGGCAGCAAACAAAAGAATCCTTAGAGATTTAGAAGGAGTCTGCTATTGTCACTCAAGTCTCCACGGTGGTTTTTTTTATTGTTAATGCCAACACCTTGGATAATATACTTTTTATCTCTGCTCATAATGGTAATGTAGATAAATTCCATAAATCAAATCTCAGCAGTAAAAAGGTTAATAAGTTTACGCTGTATAATTGAAAGCCATATTGGTGATTAAAAGGATTTTATATATCAGTTTTCTGGGTCACCAACTAATTATTTTCAATGGCCGGTAATAAAACACAGCACCATGCCCGGCTAGACACTGCAAACTGTCAGATGTTAAATCGTGTAGAAAGTACTTGAGCAAGTTGCCTTAAGTTGACTGGTCTTTCTCACGGGATGTAAAGGCATTGAAATTTCTGCTGTTTGTTTTGTGCCAAGTTTCCATGATGTTTGAGATCCTCTTCTACCGAAAGGAAGGAAGCTAGGCAATCTCCCCAAATGGACAGGACATGTAAGCTCCAGGGACCCTGGGATAGCTGTATTCATTTATGTTTAATGCACTTGGCAATAGTAATACTAAGCAGTTCTCTTTATAAGGAGATCATGGTTGCTATATGGCACATACTTGGCCATCTTGTTCAGACTAGAGGACTTGCAAAGGAAGGGAAAAGTGTATGACCCAGAAAGGATTAACATTTATTGACCCTCTAAAATGTTCCAGGCATAGTGTTTTGTGATTTATATGCACTAGCAGCTACTAAGGCATGTATTGTCAACTCAAATTTGACTTCAGGAAAACAAGACTTAGAAAGTATGGGAATTGCCCAAGGTCATGGCTATTAAGCAAGAGAGCCAGTGTTCGGAGCTTGGGTCTGTCTGATTGCCCTCTCAAGCAATTCTAATACTGAATTCTTTTTTTTTTTTTTTTTTTTTTGAGTTGGAATCTCACCCTATTGCCCAGGCTGGAGTGTATTGGCACGCTCATGGCCACCACAGCCTCCACCTCCTGGGCTTAGGCTATCCTTCTGCCTCAGCCTTCCAAGTAGCTGGAACTACAGGCATGTGGCACCACGCCTGGCTAATTTTTTGATTTATTATATAGACGAGGTCTCACCAAGTTGCCCAGCCTGATCTCGAACCCATGGGTTCAGGCAGTCCTCTTGCCTCTGTCTCCCAAAGTGCTGGGATTACAGGCGTGAGCCACTGCGACCAGCCTCTAATACAAAGTTCTATGTATTTTTTTTTACTTCTGGTTTTGTGGAGTACCATCTGAAGACACAACAACAACAGCAACAATAAAGATAAAATGTTTTGCGTTGGTTCTGATTTGGGATATTGGAGGTTTGTGTAGCTAGGGATGGTAGAGACAAAGTTGCTATGTTATATTCTAAGCACATGACTCCTCCTGGACTAGGAAATGTATAGAATAAGCTGATCTTCTGGTTTTGAAGACTGCTTAAAGAGATAGAAATGAGACAGGGAGGAAGCACTGGGAAGGCATGTTTGTTTCAACTCCTGCTATTATTCCTTAAGTATGGGCCTGATGTGTCACTTAGCCAACATGCCATCACCTCTAGAGTTTGTTAAAAAGAAATACGTTTACAGGGTTTATAACAGTAAAGAAACACAGTCATTGTATGTTTAACTATAAAGTAATAGGCTTAAACCCAGAAAAATTTCTAGATTCAGTGGTCAATATCCTTTCTTTAAGTTACGAATGTGTCTGATTTTGCCTCATTAGGAAGGAGATAAATTAAGGCTGGAGACCTGTAGCTGAAATCTTTCTCTTTGTTTCCTTAGTTTTTTTGTTTTTTTTTTTAATAGCAGTGGTGATCCCCAACACCCCGGGCTGTGGACTGGTACTAGTCTGTGGCCTGTTCAGAACTGGGCTGCACAACTGGAGGTGAGCAGCCAGCGACCAGAGCTCAGTCTCCTGTTAGATCAGCAGCAGCATCAGATTCTCATAGGAGTGCAGACCCTATTGCGAACTGCGCATGTGAGGGAGCTAGGTTGCATACTCCTTATGAGAATCTAATGCCTGATGATCTTTGCCACCGCCACCACTTTGTCCATGGAACTATTGTCTTACACAAAACCAGTCCCTGCTGTCTAAAAGGTTTACAGGTTGTGAAATTATCTTGCAAAATAGGCACTGTTGTGTGTGTGTGGGGTGGGAGGGGGTGAGAGAATTTGTGAAGTCTTTCTATTGGGGCTCCACAAAGTCTGTGAATAACAGATGGATCAGAAATTTTGGATTACTCATTTACTTTCTTCAAAGGCAAATTTTTTGCTGATGAAATATACAATGAAAATTGGGTGGTGAATGCCATTGTCTTGGCTGTAGAGTTTGTTCTTTAAAAGAATCGCTACGAACATTCAGGACTGCCTAAAAAATGAATCTGACAGATATGTTAATCAAACCACCAAATAAAGGAGGCAGTCTGAAGATGGCACTGAGACTGGGCACTCGCAGAACTCTCCATAGGTTTGGTAATTAAACCCAGGTGTCTTCTTTTCTTGGTATCTTGTGCTAGGGAGGACTGACCTATCAGTGACTTAACATTCCCATCTGCCATCAGGCGGTACGTGAAATGTATGAGCAGCTTCAGTTCCTTCCTAGAGGAAGAAGGCGATGTGATTAACCCAATAACCCAGGGAAAAGACTCAGAAATGTGCACAGAGAAATGTGCACAGTGAGTCTCCTTCAGGTCAGCATGGAATGGTTCATATTGCAGGGAAAAGTTGGGCTTCTCACGTTACAGGGGTTCTTCTTCATGTCCATTGTGACAAAAGCATTCTAAAGATGAAAATTCCCTTAACTACCCAGCCATATTTTAGAAAGAAATATTGGAGGAGTGTGGGGGAAGAGGACAAGGAGGGTTGCAGGTGGAGTGGAATAGAGGGACAGACATGAAAGGGCAGAGGGAGAAAGGGAGAGAACCACAAATATACTTCCATTAACATGAAAACAAATGCACTTCAGATGGCTCGAGGCACAAGTGACATTGATGCTTAATGGGAAGCATATTTTGAATAGAACCAAGCAAGCAACATCCATCATCTTTCCTCCTGACATGCTTAACAACGTGCAACAGGACATCTGTTACTCATGCAGGCATTGTGGGCGAGAGCTAAGTCAGGAGGCAGGGCTTGTCCGGACTCTGGGAGCACAGAGCTGGGTGTCCAGGGATGTGGCACCTTGAGCATGGTGAGATGGTGCTGGGAAGTCAGCACTGAAGTATCCCACCAGCTGTTTCCACGGTAGATGGCTTCCTCCAGGGAAAAACTATCTCTGTCAAAGTTATGTCCATTGCTGACAACTCATTTTCACCCTAGCAGGGAGCTGGTACAAAGGAAGGCAGAAGGAGAGCAGGGACTTGACTTATCCCGAGAAAGGTTGTAAAAGTACATTTGTTCTGGCCTGTTTTCTCCTTCCAGGGCACAGAGTTTCCTCACAGGTTTTTTCTATCTTCATCTTTTCTTTTGTCAAAAGTTATACTCTGTTTCTCATTCCCAACTCACCTGATGAATATAACCACTCTGGCATAAGAATGCCTACCGGTGGAGTCACCTGCTATCCCCAGGTGAGAGGCTAAGACTTCAGGAGAGCCTATTGGGAAGCATATCCTGATCAAGGCAAGGCTTGAATGGAGGAGTTTCAAGCAAAGTTGTACGCAGGGTAGGAATCACAGTGAGGTGAGTGAGGCACTTACTTGCCTTGGGAGAAAAAGAAACTTTGATAATTAAGATAAATAATATTTTATTATGATGGCTTAAGAAATAAAAATCATGAAAAAAAATCCGTGATGAACAAATATCAAAATTTTAAACACAGAACCTATGGGCCATGATTAGGGCGAGGAGAGTGAGGCATTCACTCTCAGGATTCCACAAATGCCAGGTTGCATTGGATCATCCCTTAAAATTTTGACTGTTTATGTGGAGTTGGGGCGGATGAGAACTTGATGGGCCAATGCCTTCTTCTCCAGCTCTACACCCAGCCCCGTGCTGCACCCGGTAATATTCTCTTTCTGGATTCATATTGTATCTTTACAATAAATTCTCTTTTACTTAGGCTGGGTTGAAGGAGATTCTGTTTCTGCAGACCAATAATTCTCAACTAAGACAGAAATAAATGTTCACTTCTTCCCGTTCCAACTTCACAAGCTCTGCCAGAGAATCACAAAATCTTTTAGAGCCAGTCTTCTGTTTCTAATTGTAAATAGTGATTTTATAGCAATGATAAAGGGTTTTCTTTTTAAATATATTACCACTAATCCCAGCAATGTAATATGATAGTTTTCGTTTTTACATGTTCTTTTATAAGATTTGATAATAGTTTTACATAGCCACAGTCATAGTGAACATATAATTTGGTATTCTGCTCTTTTGGTGAACTTCACACACCAAAGATTTTCCATGTTGTTACATGTTGATGGCTGTAGTTCATTCGGTTGAGGTTTTGTTCCATATTTTACTTCTCAAATCTGTTACTGTTAGACAACTTATAAATTGTCTCCAATCTTTCCATATAATCGATGATGTGAAAATGAATATGTTCATCTCCACAGATTTTATTTCTTCAAAAGTTAAATTATGGTCCCAGAAGTCTGATTTCTGAGCTAAAGTTCACTGTCATGCTTCTCAATGTATAATTTGTATTCTCATATAATTTCCAACAACAGATTGTACAGCAAAAACAATTTGAACAAAAAATTTCTTGCACATAGGCCACCTCACTTCAAATTTAAGTGGTGCTGGAAGAAGTGTTAATCTTTACATGTTGATTTATTTATGATATAGCTTATTTTCAAAGTGGAGCCACAGATAGATTTTTTTCTTTTCACTTGTGGCAGAGCCTCATTGCTACACCAACTCCTTTTTCTCTCTTCAGTTTATTTTGTAAACCAGAGGAACAATCATATATATATATAATTTTTTAATGAAAGCAATACTAATATCATACCTGCAAGAAAGCATTAAAATCTTCTGTTCCAACTGTGGACATGTGTAACAGTACACAACACCCTCTATGCCACTCAAGAATTAACTGTATGTAAATTAACTCCAAGGCCATATTTAATATTTCTGTTATGTATTTTTACTGAGGCATTTAAGGCCATCTTCAAACAAGTAGTAAAGACAAAAGAAGGACCTGAAGCCCCCAAAATCTCCATTTTCCCAAACTGAGTCAATGACCAAACTAGTGATTAAACAAGAACTCCTCATACATGGGTCATTTTCCCTATGTAAAAGAATTCTATAAACATTTTCCCCCACACTGACATTTTGAAACATGAAACACATTCTCAGCCTAGATAAAAAAATGGAAGTGGAAAGTCAAAATATGACCATGAGGAGGTCAATGTCTTAAAGGTAAATCGTCTTCTGACTAATCCATTAGCAGAAATACCTTCATCCGGCACAGTGTAGGTTAATGGTTTCAAAGCCCAACTGCATTTTAGAAGAAAGATTTTCTGGGGTAGACATGGAAACAGGAAGCAAATGAAAGGAAGGTACTTGGTGCACCACAGAGATGAATTCTTAGCTAGCTGGAAGACCAGGGGGAAGCCAACTACTAAAATAGATAACGCTGGAGATAAACAGTGCCTTGGGATTAGTCTGTGAAATAATGCTTCCATTTTGTAGATGAAGAATCAAAGGCTCCATGGCTTGTGCAAAGTCAAATGAATGGATTGTTCTAGCACCAGGGCTATAATTCAGCTTTTTGGAATAAAGTGTGCTGTTACTTTATCTCACTGCCTTGTCACTGACAATAGTGTGATCTTCCTAGTGGCAGCCTCCATTCCTGTACCTCTTCCTCCTTGTATTACCCACATCTCTGCTCTGAAAACCAACTAGGGTAGTTCCTATGGGCTACTAATACTGGCTGATATGGTAGGACTGCTTCTAAACTCTCTCACCCTCACTTACCAACTCAGTCTCTGTTCCTCTTAGTTCACATTCTCCAGAAAACATTTAGTGGGTTCCATCTGGCCTACAAACTTTTTGCCTTTGTGTTAGGTGCTTATCCCTTTCAAAGGAGTTGAAGAGCAGTTCCAAGGAAGAGGCAGTTGTCTGGACAGGAAATTCAACACCATGTTACATAGTGGGCATCACTGAGCATGATTTTGTGCCCTTTATTTTGATACACAGAGTGTCCTGGCAGGAAACAGCATTTAGTCAGGTGTTTCAATGAAGAAGGTTTTGAGAAAGAACTACCTGAAGAGGAATGGGCAGTGTAAGAGATCAAACAAGGGACGTTGAGGGCACCCTAAAACTAGCAGCAATGGGGAATAGTTGTCATTTGGGACTGAAATAGAAAATTGAGAAAACAAGTTATAGAGCCTAGAGAGAGTTGGATCCCTGGTTTTCAGGGGGTAGGAAGGGCTTGACAAAGCTGCTTCCATGGAGAATATCAAATTTAAGCGGTGCTGGGAGAAGTATGAATATTTACATGAGGTTGTTGGAAGATGAGAGCGGCATGATTTCAATTTAGCTTCCCTTGTACTATGAAAGTTGCTTCCACAAACCTTTCAGATGGTGGGAGCTGTGAAAGCCTGCAGCATATATTTAATAGGTATATTTATTTGGTGTGCTGGACAGAATCTTTTGAGGGCTGATAATCTGCAAGATATTCATTAAATCCTATAAATTAGTGGGCCTATTGAACTCATCTAGGATCCAATGGATGGCACTTAAGATGCCTTTTCAGCTTTTCTTCTTGAAAAAAGACTGGTCCACGTTTGGCAGGGAGTTTGTCTTCTTAAAGCAGGAAGGGCAAGAGGAAAGAAGTAATATGCCTGCCTTCTCCCTTACTAGTCTCCATTTCCCACCAGCCTCCCATTGGACAAACCCAAATAAAAGCCAGTCAACAAAGGATTAGGATGTGGTTTGTAGGGCTTAGCCTAACTGGAGAGCAGATCAGAGAATGGATTTAGGGAATAAAAAAGAAAAACAGCAACAGTTTTCTGAATGTCATCTCATCTAATATTCAAAACATTTCCTTTTTGTGGTTGAGGAAACTGAGGTTGCTTGACAAGCTGTTCTGAATCTTTTCCAAATTAAGGTAGCTTTCTCAGTTAGTAACCTTGCTCATGGTCATGGAACTAGTGTATAACTGGGATCTGAACATGTTTGTTTGATTCAAAAGATGATAACAATTGCTCTTACTATGTAGCACAGATAATATTGAGGCACTGTGCTAAGACATTCACAATCATTAGCTCATTGAATACTGCCAACAGTGCTAGATGATAAGTAGCATTGTTTTCTTAATTTTCTTATGGAGAATAGAATTTTAGGAGAGTTAAGTGTCTTGTTCCAATTCATATAATGATGGGATCAGAATTCAAATCCTTTTGTGTCTGAATCCAGAGTCTGAACTTTTAACTACTTCATCATTCTGTACCTTTTCCCAACACCTCATGGATCTCATAAGGTGTGTGTGGAGAAGAGTGACAGCCTTTTATGTGAATGTCTAGTCACTGACCTGCAACCCATTTTATTTGGAGGGTGCCAAGTGTGGGGTGCCTGGTACATCTTCAGGAGGCTCCTAGTGGCTCTTAACAAGCACGAGAGATCTTCTTCTATGGAATAGTACTGACTACAAATGATATTTGCCCTAATCTGTAGAATGAGTCTGCATAGTAGTTGCTGTTCCCATTTTACAGATGGCATAATTTGGGTTCTGAGAGACGGGTGGCTCAGGCAAGCCCACATGGTAGTAAGTCATAACTAGAATTGGTGCTGTGGGTTGACCATAACACCAGCCCTCTTCTCCTTAATCCATGTGTCTAGCTTTCTCATCCACCTCAAATCAATTAAACTTTTGAAAAGATACTGAGTAACTTGTTCCTGAGAGTCATCATGGATCTAAAATGTTGCCCCTTTGGCTATCCCCGTCTCCTCATCTGTGCAGGAAGATGCACAGCCTCTCATTACTTTCTGCCTTTGCCGGAACTGGGTGGTTGGCAAAAGTGAATAAAAGAGTGAATGAAAGAATGGATGATTAAGTAAATAAGCATATACATTCTCATTCTGACTGTGGAATCCATAATTTAAAATTTCTATTGTATCATTAAAGCCATAGGATAGGTGGCTGCCCTTGTTTTACTGAAAATGAGGCTGCTGGAAGATAAGAGCGGCATCATTTCAATTTAGTTTTCCTTGTGCTATGAAAGTTGCTTCGACAAACCTTTCAGATGGTGGGGGCTGCGAAAGCCTGCAGCACATATTTAATAGGCATATTTATTTGGTGTGCTGGACAGAATCTTTTGAGGGTTGATAATCTGCAAAATATTCATTAAATCCTATAAATTAGTAGGGCTATTGAACTCATTCAGGATCCAATGGATGGCACTTAAGACGCCTTTTCAGCTTTTCTTCTTGAAAAAAGACTGATCCACGTTTGGCAGGGAGGTTGTCTTCTTAAATGAGCATTCAGATTTAGGAAGGGATCTATGGAGTGTGAGGGAGGGATGGGAGACCTACTCAGCCAACCACATCTGTTGAATCAGTCCTGGTGGCCAAGGGGGAGGTGACATGGACAGCTTTGTTAGTCAGGCAAGTATTATTACTGGAGTAATGCTTCTCAAATTTAATAAATAAAAAAACCCTGGAGATATTGTAAAGATGCAGATTTAAAAAAAAAATAAAGTTGTGAGGTACAAGCCAGGATTAGGTATATAAGTGATACATGTGTAGGTAAGATTTGGGCCTTCAACTGGTCCTCACTTCTTCTGATTTAAAACCAGATACGCTTTGTGTTGTTAGGTGCCCCCCTTCTGCCTTCCTCTGGCAGTGTCCCTTGACTGCCGATCTCTCCCTTGTAAAATGCAAATTGTTTTTATTAACTAAGTTTGGGTTGGGGCCTGATGTTCTTTATCTGCAACAAGTTCCCAGACAGAGCTGACATTGCCAGTCCAAGGGCCACATCTTGAGTATCAAGGTCCTAGCATTGGCCTCATTGCTGCAATGACCTCCTGATTAAGTCAGTGAATAACCAGTAGCTTTATCCAGGGCAAGGCTGATCTTATACAAGAGCATTTGATGCCATAGAAGCCATCATCATTGTCACTGGGCTCATCTTAGAGTCATCGTTATTATTACTAATCTTTGTTGAGGATCTCAATCAGGGCAAAATATTTGCAAGTGTCAAAAGCTCACTCAAAGAGGCTCCGATTAAGAACATAATTAACTATAAGATATAAAGAAAACCCTTGGAAACTAATTACAGACCCATGGGGAATGAACCCAGAGAAAGTAATTCCTCCGTCTTTGCTTTCAGCTACACATCTTCTCATGTGACTGCTTGTGCATGGCCCATTGGCCTGTTCACTGGTGGTGGCGTTAGCAACCCAGGCTACATAACCTACAAGTTCACCCATCCCCAGCTAATGTCCTAATTCCAAATTCCCAGGTGTCCATTGGCCTAGATTCAGTCTGGAATCCACCTTGGGTGCAATGCCAGAGAAGGATGCAGGCAGGATGATGTGACCCAGAGGCTGCCAGGACTGGTGGCTTGGGGGCAGTGTGAGTGATTTCCCAAGCTCTCATAGCTGGTAAGTGGGTGGCCTGGGATTCATACCAGTGTCTTTCTCATGTTCTAGTTCAAGAACTTCCCAAATGGTTACACTTCTCTTTATGATTTGATGGGCCCCAGAAAGAGCCCACTGCACCCTGTCACCTGCCCTGCCTGCTTAAGAAATCTCTTTTGTTTTGGTACTTCTCAGGAGAACTGCAATTGGGAAGGGGGTGGTGGTCCCTTCTCTCAGGCTCCTCACAGTGAATCCCCTTCATGTCTGCCCTGCAGTGTCAGTTGCACAACCTCTGTGACACTCTGTGGAGGAGGGAAAACTTTAAGGATCATCAATTTCTGGAACACAGTCCTAGGTTGGTCCACCCCTAACTTCACAGTTTTCCCAAGAGCACCAAGCATGAGCTCTCGATGGCCTTCATGTTCCTTCCTGGATGCCTCCATTTGCTGTCCCTCAGGGACTTCAATCTGCTTTGTTCTGCATCCTTCTCTGGCCTGGTCCTCTGTAGACTGTGGGCAGATCTTACAGAGACCAATACCTCCTTGCCCACTGCTCAGTCTCCAGTCTGGCTGGAGCCACATTGCCATATTTCTGTGGGATTGAGAATCCAAGGTCAAAGTTGCCTGTTAGCCATGACAGAACAAGACTGGCATGGGTACTTCTGGATCCCCTATGATGCCCTCCTGTGACCCCAGTGTATGTTCTACTCTGGTGGGACAGTTAGGATGCCTGCCCTCCCCTCCGGCTTCCTGCTGCCCAGGCAAGACATTGAACTCTGGCCACATTTACACTTGCCTTTCAGCAATGAAATAGGCAAGCTGGGTGGGAGATGAAGGAAGAGGTTGTTGGCCCCAAAGTTGCTCTTTCCTGCACTGACAGTGACCCAGGAGCATGCTCTCAGCCTCATGATTCAGCCTTGAAAACCAATGCTCGTACCTTCAAGTCAATGGTGTTCTATCTGTGGAGGGGAGCAGGGCAGTGGTGTTGTCACCTGTCAGGAGAGCAGCAGGTATCCCCTGAGGTCAAGTGTGGAGGACACAGGGAGGTGTGATTTCCCTGCCCAGAAGGACAGGGGTAGGCTGCTGATAAGAGACTGGTATCAATCCAGGCATGTCTGAGACCCTAGTGGCTGTGACTCTGACACCAGCTAGTCAACTGAGATAGGTGCCAGTCATGGGCCAGATGGAGAGTCAGTTGGGCAGGGTTCACTCTCACCCAGGAAGGGTCTCCAGCAAGGGAATTAAAAGTGATGGTGAACCAGAGTGTGTCCAGTGCAAGGAAGCCAGCAATGGCTGTGGCTATGGGGAGAATTTCTCATGCTGTTCACATGGGTGGGACACCATCTTCCAAGATATGGTGACATGACCTCCCTCTTAGACCGGCCCAGGGGATGGATGGCAGGGAGTCCTCCTAAGAAGGCCAATCCTGGGACCTAGTCTGCCAGCACTGACTTCTTTTTTTTATTGGTTTACTCTGTTCTTTTTATTCATAGAATTCATCAAGGGTTAAATTTGACATTTAATTGTTGATGTGTTTACTATCTACGCAAGTCCGCTGAAGGGAGATTGGATCTGTCGGTACTCCCAGGACTGACTGTGTACCTGGCATGTAGTAAATACTCAATAAATGTCCACTGAGTGCATGGAAGTCTGTACAGAGGGGCAGCACCTCTCAGATCAGTGGAAGTAGGGCAGCTGAGTGAGGATCGGGGCACATGGCCATCAAGTCGTTTTTGCTCCTGCTTGGGGAAAGGATAAGAGAGTAGATTTTGACAAAAGGTTGGGAAATAAAAATCTCTTGGGGAACATACTGGGGACATGTGTTGTCACCTGTTACACATATTGCCAGATGAACTGAAGGACAAACTGAGGGTCAAGAAACCAGACTCGAATGTTGGGTAGACTTGGTCTGAATACATTGCTGTTATGCTGCTTTCCCCTTTTCAGTGTTAATGTTCCATCTGTAATGGGAGGTAATAATACCTGCTTGGCAGAGACATTGTAAGTTTTAACTAGGATAATGCCAAGCACAACACCCGGCACACAGAGAGCTATTTTTATTTTATTACAAAAAATGTAAAAATTGTGAAACAGCTGAATAAGGTGACTCATACTTGTAATCCCAGCTATTCAGAAGGCCAAAGTGGAGGATAACTTGAACCCAGGGGTTCAAGACCAGCCTAGGCAATGTAGTGAGATCCTGTCCTGAAAAAAAGAAAAAATAAAATTAGCTGGGTGTGGTAGTGTGCGCTTGTAGTCCCAGCTACTTGGGAGGCTGGAGCCGGAGAATTGCTAAAGTCCAGGAGTTCAAGGCTGTTATGAGCTATGATTGGGCCACTGTACTCCAGCCTAGATGACAGAGCAAGACTGTCAAAACAAATCAAAGCGACAATAAAAAAACCAAACTGTGAAACAATAAAATTATTATCATAGGGTGGGAGTACATTACAATATAATGGAGAGACCATGACATTTGGAACCTGAAAATTGTGTTTCTGGATCCCAGCTACACATCTGCATTTATAACAACCTTTGGGTATCTCTTAAGTTCTCTGAATCACATTTAAAAAATCAGCTCTTGCTACATAGTGATAGGAGAGATTATATGAGATAACACATGATAATACATTAGTTAAAAGTAAAGAGCAACATTCTAGGGTAAGTTTTTCCCATTTTATAATGGCTAGGAAGATGGAACTAGCTTAGACAAAAATCCAAGGGAAACAGTTGAAGAATCAGAAGATTGCAGCCCTTCAGCAACATTATTATATTTAAAAAAGTAGAGATTTTGAAAATGAGAGGAGTAGAACTTTGACTAACAATAGCCCCAGTGTACTCCGTGATCATCTTCCTAAGTGTAAATCCTGGCGCCTCCAGCAAAACATGGCACCCTTTAATTGTAACTTCAGTGGTCTCCTGAGGGGCTGCTCCTCTCCTGCACCCCATAAAACAGTGTAAATGCCTGTGGCTGTCTCTACATCCTTTGAAAAAGACTGTAAAAAAGACCTACAAAAGGAAAATCAAGCGCCTTCCACTTTTCCCCCCTTTCTACTTTTTAAGTTTCATTGAGCATTAAAAGTTTTTATGAGTATCAAGGAAAAGCGTTTTGCCACTTGAAGTTAAGGTGTGATTCAAATTACTGGATGGCAGAGGCCCTTTCCAAAGTGATATTTAATGAGTTTCACAGATATCTTTTTGACAGGACATTTCTACTGACGCAGAGAGGTGGAAAAAGCCACAGACTTAGAAACTCTCTGTGACAGTTCCATGTCCCGGATCTTCTCACGGCACAGCTTGGGCTGTTCTTTCCTTTGATCCCTTTAGAAACTTCATGCTTTTCTGAAAAACTGCAGTCCGCTTTTCATGAATGGGCTCCAAGTACATATTCAGGGGCTGGG
This sequence comes from Carlito syrichta, assembly GCF_000164805.1. Classification (NCBI taxonomy): domain Eukaryota; kingdom Metazoa; phylum Chordata; class Mammalia; order Primates; family Tarsiidae; genus Carlito; species Carlito syrichta. The sequence continues at coordinate 615,524 of NW_007245923.1, forward strand.
GATGGGTGGGGCCTGAAAGGGCCTGCCTCTATGGAACAGTGTGATGTTTGCATTCAACTATCTGAGGGGCCAGCGTGAGGTCTTAGCATGTAAACCACTTTAATCTAAGCATTGTCTTCGCATTTTTCTCTCTGTTGAGTGAAGAGGAGCCATGCACAGATTGCAATATAGACCACTGTCATTGTCATCAGTGCTTGTGAAGTTTTGGTCATGAATGCTACAGATAACTTCTTTTCCAAAGGAAAAGAACAAACAAACAAAAAAACAAACACAATCTATTATTTTGCAAAAAAGATAGGAAATATTATTGACACACAGATTAAATAAATTTTAAGAAAATTCCCCATTTGTAAGGATGGTGAACAAATTAATACCTGCAAGTCATGAAAGAAGTGACTTGTGAAGTGACTCTCTGTTTCTTCAAAAAAATAAATAAATCAAAAACTGACAGAACAAAAGGAAGGCAGAAACAATTCAAATCCACAATCTTAACTGGAGATTATACCACTAAGGATATTGTATCAGTCATGATTTTCCAGAGAAACGGAACTGATATAATACATTAGCAATCTAGAAAGAACCATCATAGGGATTGGCTTATGTAATTACAGAGGCTGAGAAGTCACATGATCTGCTGTCTGCAAGCTGGAGGCCCGGGAAAGACAATGGCTGAGTTCCATCCAAACTTGAAAGCTTGAGAACAAGGGCATAGGTTGTGTAATTCCCCGTCTAAGCCTAGCAGCCCATGAACCAAGAGCACCCATGTCTGAGGACAGAAGATAGACAGCTCAGCTGAAGCAGAAGGAGTAAAATTGTCTTCCTCTGCCTTTTTGTTCCAGTCAGGCCCTCAGTGGATTGAGTGGTAGACCTTCTTTACTTTCCTCTGCTGAGCGAGTAATCCCTTTCAGAAACACCCTCACAGACACATCCAGAAATAATGTTTTACCAGTTATCTGGGTGTCAATTAACCCAGTCAAGTTGGCATATAAAATTAACCATCACAGATACAGACTATCTGTATATAATCAGCACAGTAGTACTCCATTCATGAAAAACATTCCAAACATTTAACAACAACAGTTGAGGCATGGGCTCTAAAAATCAGATCAGACACTAGTAATAGTACTGGAGGAAAAGTTTTGGAATCCTTTGCCTTACCACGCATTATGGCTTTAGGGGCTGAACCATCAAGGAGGGACAAGGTAGACCAGGTATGGGAGGCTGAGGACTATGCATATTCACCAATAGGTATAAAAGTATTTCAATATTTTAATAATTAATGGGGTTCCACAAGCAAAGCCGCAGAAAATTATCATTGACTCTTTTTTTTTTTAAGTTGGAGTCTCACTCTGTCGCCCAGACTGGAGTGCAGCAGCACACTCCCAGCCACCGGAACCTCGACCTGCTGGACTCTGGCCTCAGCCTTCCAAGTAGCTGGAACTACAGGCATGCGCTACCATGTCCAGCTAATTTTTGATTTACTGTAGAGATGAGGTCTCACCAAGTTGCCCAGGCAGGTCTCCAACCTGTGGGCTCAGGCAATCCACTCACCTCAGCCTCCCAAAGTGCTGGGATTACAGTCTGAGCTACCGAGCCCGCTCATTGACTCTTTTAATAAGAAGAATTCCACAACCAACTTTGTCAAGAAGATGTTTTTAATAGACTGAAAATTCCTTGAAAACAAGATCTGGGATTGATTCATCCATGTAGTTCTCAACAAGTTTCACAGAAAGCATCCCTATAATAGAAATATCATAAAAATTAGTTCAACAAAAGAAAGAATAAATAACTCCCTTATTTTGCCTTTGTTCGGGAAGCACCCTTTGGCAACATCTCCATCTATATTCAAAAAGATGACATTGTTGCACTTAAATTCTTTCATCACAATAAAGCCAAAACTAAGCAAAACATATTGGGATACTGGCACCTTCTGTTGAACAAATTGTATATAAAATGCTGCTGAAAAGCAGCATATGTTTTTGATAACTGTAAAACACATTATATTTAAGAAACAGGAAGGAATGTAAATGCTGAATATTAATGCACTTAAAGTCCTATTTAAATTAAAAGTTTGTTTTTGATGTGATTTATTCATCCCAAACATGACCACCCCTTTTTGGGTCTCTTCTGCGGGGTTTGTGAGGATGATCAATCAACTTTTCTCCTTATTGCCCCTGTGTCCCTGTCTCGAGTCCAGAGGCGAGGATTAAGATGCCAACACTTTGTTTTGAAAGTGAGGTGGTTTGAAAAAAGAAATGAGACCAAGATGCAAGGCAGTGTATTACTGCTGGTCACCTCTTCACTGTGAGCCACGGAAACACAGGCTGGTGCTCAGTAACTGTGTTCACTTAACTTGCGGGACTTCTCTGCCAGGGAAACAAGGTGCCACAGCTCAGGGCAGCCCATGAATGCAAGAAGGGAGGGGGTCTGACTCGGCTTGGCTTTCTCTCATCTCTTGTTTCCCATAGGTCAAGGTTTGCCAACTGCTCAACATTTCCGGGGTGCATCATCTGGCCCTCCAGCAGCTGCTCTGGAATCCAGACTCCATGGCCTTCAGAGGATGTCTCCTCCAAAGCTGAGAATAAAAAAATGACAGGTGTGGGAAGGAGACTCCAGAGAGAGGCAAAGAAGGAAGCAGTCAAGGAAGCAAGCTTTACTCCCAATATACATCCATGCCTGCTGGCCCCATAGTCCAGTGGAGACACAGCCTAGCAACCTCACAGTCTCATGGAGTTCTGAAGTGCTGCAAACCTGGTTCACGTGGCAAGGCACTGCAGGCTCTCACTGCAGTTTGATGGTTAGCATGTGGATGGAAGGGGGAAAGGTGGAAGGTTGTAGGTCAGGATGGGATGTGGACAGAGGAAAAAGAAGGAATAGGTACCTGAGAGAAATAATCTGAGGTCCTAGAAAGAGTTCAAATCTTTAAATGAGATAAATTCCATCTCCACAACTTATTTGTTCTGCCACTTTGGGCAGATCTTAACTTCCCTGACTTGAAGTTTCTTTGCTTTAAATGGGGATAATAGCAATTGGTCTAAAGAAACATCGCGACAAGATAGCTCTTAGCATAGCATGTGACTTAAATTACTCTATCAAACCTTCATTCTTGCTTGTACCAGAGAGTGCATATCAAAATCCAATGGGCCTCACGTTGCCTAATAAATAATATTTGCTAGCAAGTTATTGCCTAATAAACTAAAAGCGTGAAACAAAGTCGCCATAGTCAAAAGAGGCTATTATCCACAAACAAAATAGAAACATATACCTACTCGCATATAAGGATATGTTCATAAATGCCTTGAGTACACCCAGCTAATACCTATGATTTTCCCCTATTACACACATCAGCTTCTAAAGAGCTCAAAAACTCAGCTCAGGACAAGTTGCCTTCGTTTTTCCATTTTGCAAGGACAAATCTGACAGAAATGTAGGACCTGCGTAGATATTTAAACAGCTCGTGCGACAAGAGAAGCCTTCAGCCCAGCTGTGAAGGATAGACTTTGCAACAACATCCACTATACAGATGAGCCCTTAAATTAGTACAGGAGCCACGAGTCCTCGGGCTTGGAGGAGAGATGTGTCCAGGGCTCTGCCTCTGCCACCGGCCGTGGTACGGGGGCATCCATCACAATAAGTACCACAAGAAACACCACCTCTGATACCTCTTCATCGGGCCGCCGGCAAATGAGGCACTAGATTAGGCCTGACACGGGCATATCACAAGCCGAGGTTTGCCGAGTGTAATTAATTGGAACTTCGCCAGCTTGACAAATTGGGATGATGAATCTATCTTGTATGAATAGGGAAAAAATGCATAATCAGTCAAAGATTTAGTTAAGACAGCTTTTCTCTGACTCCCTGCCATAGTCAAATCCATTAAAGCAAGGAAGCATCACTTGAAAAAAAGGCAATGTCCTTCATATGTTCAATTTATAACTTTTTGTTCTTGAATTTATGGGAGAAGTCAATTCAGATTTGCTTGACTGGAAGGGGAGAAGAGGTTTCTCTCGTGAGTTTAAAAAATAATCTGTCTTCCAAGTCCTTCAGTTCACTTGGCAATATGTGTAAATAGACTTTCAGGGGATTTTATTATTAATTCTTTAAGTATTTCAGCACTAGTTAAACCAAATAGGCTGCTTGGCATCTATGGGATAGTTTTATGCTAAATGAAAAAACAACATGAAAACTTTTTCATTGAGTTTGTCCCCATCTCCTGTTTTCTAGAATGTTGTTCATAGACGGTAATAGATTCAGCAGTACAGGTGTAAGGACTGCTTTATTTTCCAATTAGCAGCGGAAGACTCCTGGTTTAATTTGCTGTACATTCAAAAGCATAAGTTGTAATTTGTGTTACAATCAAGTTGGATCTACTTATGAAGTAAAGAGTATCAATTATGTGATTATCCAGCATATTTACAAAGGATAAAATAATCAAACAAGAAAAATCAGCCCTCTCATTTAAAAATTTTTTGAATTATTGACCAGATTAATGAGATAGTTATGCCCTGGGCAAGACATTGCATCCAAGAAGAAACAGAGAGTCACTTCACAAGTCACTTCTTTCATGACTTGCAGGTATTAATTTGTTCACCATCCTTACAAATGGGGAATTTTCTTAAAATTTATTTAATCTGTGTGTCAATAATATTTCCTATCTTTTTTGCAAAATAATAGATTGTGTTTGTTTTTTTGTTTGTTTGTTCTTTTCCTTTGGAAAAGAAGTTATCTGTAGCATTCATGACCAAAACTTCACAAGCACTGATGACAATGACAGTGGTCTATATTGCAATCTGTGCATGGCTCCTCTTCACTCAACAGAGAGAAAAATGCGAAGACAATGCTTAGATTAAAGTGGTTTACATGCTAAGACCTCACGCTGGCCCCTCAGATAGTTGAATGCAAACATCACACTGTTCCATAGAGGCAGGCCCTTTCAGGCCCCACCCATCCCCAGCCCCTGAATATGTACTTGGAGCCCATTCATGAAAAGCGGACTGCAGTTTTTCAGAAAAGCATGAAGTTTCTAAAGGGATCAAAGGAAAGAACAGCCCAAGCTGTGCCGTGAGAAGATCCGGGACATGGAACTGTCACAGAGAGTTTCTAAGTCTATGTAGCATCATTTTACCCTTGCTTGAAGTATGTCCCTGGCATCTCTTGTAAAGTAACACTGAATTTCCATAGATTTCACCTCACATGCTTGTAGTTTCCACCTGCTTTTCCTTTCTCGAGTGCCTTCAAATAGAAGTAAATTGTGGATTTATAATACAGAGATGGCTGAGCCTGTATTTCAGATGATGAGTCAGTTATAGGAGCTCAGCTTTGCTGCCAAGGCAATGGACCTGATACCATAAAACTGGGAGCCTGTGGGCTGGCTTCTGAAGACCTATTTCCTGACTTATACCACAGGGGCTATCATATTTTATTTTTTATTTATTTATTTATTTATTTATTTATTTATTTATTTATTTATTTTGAGTTGCAGTCTCACTCTGTCGCCCAGACTGGAGCGGACACTGCAGCCTCGACCTGCTGGGCTCTGGCGATCCTTCTGCCTCAGCCTTCCAAGTAGCCAGAATTACAGGCGTGCTCTACCACGCCCGGCTGATTTTTTGATTTATTATAGAGATGAGGTATCACTGCCCAGGCGGGTCTCGAACCCGCGGGTTCAGGCAGTTCACTCATCTCAGCCTCCCAAAGGCACGGGATTACAGGCTGAGCCACCGAGCCTGGCTATATTTTAAACTTAATTTTAGATTTGGAAGTTTTCACATAAAATTACTCTTGAAAAAGTAGAAACCCTGTAAATGTAAGTCCTTAAATTCCATTATCCGAGTTGATTTGGCACCATTGGTCAGAGGTGAGTAGGATCCTGTGTCCCCTTAAGAGTCATGCCGATTAGTTTGTTTAGTCTTCTCATCCTGTTTTACCTGTCAACATTGTCTTACTGTGCCCTAAAGTTAAGAAGGAAGAGCAAGGACTTCCCCATGCACTACACCATTCAGAGGTCTATGCTGGGGTGGAGTATAATTGGAGCTGTGGTAATCTGCACATTTGGAATGCACATCAGACAAAATGTTAGAGGGGAAGTTCGAAATACCCTGTGCTTGTGCCACTTGAAGGCCAATTTGAATCTTTTTTAAAAAAGAATGTGAATATGGAGAATTCTGCCACAGTGAAAAAAAAAAACCTCTTAAATTCTTTTTTTTTTTGAGTTGGAGTCTCACTCGGTTGCCCAGGCTGGAGTGCGGTGGCACGCTCCTGGCCACCGCAGCCTCTACCTGCTGGGCTCCAGCTATCCTCCCACCTCAACCTTCCAAGTAGCAGGAACTACAGGCGTGCGCTGTCACACTCGGCCAGTTTTTGATTTATTGTAGAGACGAGGTCTCAGCATGTTGCCCGGGCTGGTCTTGATTCGGCGGGCTCAGGCAATCCTCTCGCCTTGGCCTCCCAAAGTGCTGGGATTATAGACTTGAGCCACTGCACCCGACCCCTCTTAAGTTCTTAGATGAAGACTTCAAGACAGAATAAATAGCATTTAAGTTTCCTTGGATAGGTAAATTTAGGCACATTGGATAGAAGACTTTCACCTCCAAATCAGAGCAGAGGCCATATTTTCTGAATGTGTTTTCCATCCCTAAAACCATCACCTAAAGGAAAGGCTCAAGAATACAATCTTTTCAGAGATGGCAGACTCCATCCAGGATGTCCAGAAAAAGATACGAATGAAATGCAAATGAATCATGTGGTAACAATGGTAAGACATGCTGGAAGATGCTTTAGTTCTTTTGCCTTCTTAAAAATCTTTTTTTTCTTGATTATTACATTGAAGTTTGGTGACTCCAGGATGACTTGAAACTCAAAGACTTTGCCTCTGCAAGCTGAATTCCATGGCCCTGTTCGGAAACCAGCCCTGTGGTGCTGGGAGAAAATGTAGGAATCAAAAAGAGCATATGAGAAGGAGACTGTATCTCCAACAAGTAATATGCTGGTGACCAATGGTAAGGGGCAGGATTCATGGTCTAGTGTGAGAAGTGAATGAACTTGTGCTGTGCACTTTGCAGGGAGAATCAGAGAAGATACTTCAAATCCAGATGGGGTGGCACAAACAGCAATCTACCTATGTGGACAGACAGATGGATACTCTCTGGCTCATTTTATCCACTCTGGAGCTTCTTAGGAGGAAAAAAAAATAAACTTTCTTTGATGATAGAAAATTAGAAAAGACAAGAGGAATGGGATCTCTGCCCCAAATCCATCCTTTTAGATTAATGCTCACTAATGGATATTAAAACAGGATAGATTAATGAAAGCCCGATAGACCATGCAGCTGAAAAAACATACTTTCTTTTGACAGCCAGGCAGTCAAGAGATGCCCAGGGATTAAAGAGCAATTCCGATTAAATTACCCTCTCCATTAGGATGTCCTTTTCCTGATAATTCATGAGCCAGAGAAGGGGGCAAAGAGTTGCCATGATCACCAGAGGTCATTCGTTTGAAGTGTACTTTGTGACCAAAGAAATAAAGGACACATTTAGATTTTATACTCTGGAAGGTTAACTGAACACAGGTTGACAGGAGGCAGGAGTAAGGGATGTGGGAATTTGGGATAAGCAGCTGTTGGAAGTCATGAAGTGCATGGATGGAGAGAAATGAAAGCCTGCCAGGTGTCAGCTGGTCTGCACAGTCAGGAAGGATATTTTGTCATGGCGTTCTGTTATTGCACTCTGTGGAGGATTTGTACTATGTGGGTTTGGCTAAGTTGGAACTACACTTCCCAGAATTCCCTTCCCTGTCTGGTCTCCAGTTAGGGTTGGCCACAGAAGAAATTCGAGTGAGATTTGGAAGATGGAAGTATAGCCGCAGACAATTTTATGTTCCTAATGTTTGGGTAGATGGGCACCAAGCACTGTGGCAACCCAGGCATGTTGTCACTGAAGTGCTGGCTCACCTCGCTGATAATGGCACCTGGACTCACAGCAACTCAGGTCCCATAGGTTTTTTCCCGTGTGCAGCTCTATAATGAAGGACACCAGCCTTTTCATGTCACCCATGTGCTCTGGCTTAGAGGTGATAAAAGACAGATGTGGAGTCTAGGTGGTATTGAAGGTTCCAGCTTATACTTGTGGGGTCCAGTTCGTCACTGCTCTCTCCAACCTCACATCCAGCTTTCCTTCCTGACTGCCCATCCAGATGATCTATCACGGTGACCACAGGCACAACAGATGCAGAGGCAACTGCCTTTCACAGAGTCTCCTTCAGCCTCCAGGTCTAATCTCAGAAACACATCACTTTTCCCAAATCACTCACAGGGGTTCTGCCTCTTGGTTCAAATCCTAACAGATACTCTGACTCTGCAGGTGGCATACTGGGGGTGCCAAAAATACGTATACACATTTTAAGGGATGAGATCTATGTATTACTTTTAGTTCACTGTATTTCGAAGTGTCTGGATGCTGATGGTGACTAATTTGAGCACCTCTTGTAATTGCAGAAGTCAAACGTGACTTGTATTAATCTTTTGTCATTACTATATATTCAGAATTTATCATTTTAATGCAGTTTTTTTCCTTTCTTAAAATGTTTATACATTTTTGGCATCCTCTGTATAGTGAATGGATTCTTGGGGACATCTTTGTAAAGTTGCTCTTGGGGTCTCTGTCCTCATGTGTGCTAGCTTCCCTTTAGTTATGGGGACCTGCAATGAAGGCTGCTAAAATGGAAAGATTCCAATAAAATTGCCCTGCAGAAATGAAATAGAATCTGCTGGTTATGTTGCTTCTGATGCTGCCTTTGACATATATCCTTGGGAGTAAACGAAATCACTGCCCATTTATTCCCATAACATTTGAAAGTTGGTGGGTTTCATCCTTTGATTTTTCTCCTCTGCCTTTAAGATCTAGTGGGGCAAAAAAGAAAAAAGAGTTAGTGGGGTTAAAAAAAAAGTTAGTGGGGCAACCACTTTGCTAATCCAGAAAAATAGGGGCTAAATTTACAATTTTATGAAAAATTAGCTACAATTCCTAGGTTGAGAATTCAATGAGCTCCAGGCTGGAAGTTATTTTTTATTTCTTTTTTTAAAAATTGACAAATAAAAATTATATATATGTATCATGGACAACATGATGTTTTGAAATATGTACACATTATAGAATGACTCAATTGGGCTAATTAGCATATCTTACCACTTTTTTGGGTGATAACACTTTACTGTCTTATCAATTTTTGAAATACAATACTTTGTTATTATATAGTGATCACATTGTGCAATATCGCTTGAATTTATTCCTCCTAACTGAGATTTTGTATCTGATGATGTCCTCCAGGTTCATCCACGTTATAACAAATAACAGAATTTCCCTATTTTTTAAAGGTGACTAGTATTCCATTGTGTGTATATAACACATTTTCATTATTATTTCATTATTTATTATTCATTATTCACTGATGAACATTTAGGTTGATTCTAGATCTTGGCTGTTATAAATAAAACTCCAATGAACATATAGGGCACAAATATTTTTTTTTTACATACAGGATTTATTTCTTTTGTATATATACCTAGTAGCAGAATTCCTAGATAATAGTGGTTCTGGATTTAATTCTTTAAAAATCTTTTATTTTAAAGATGTGGGGTACAATTCTGGGTTAAGTATACACATATTCATTATACAGGTACCCACTGCCTCCCCAACCCCGGAAGTTTCTTACTACTGCCTTGGTTTTAATGTTTTTAAAGAGCATCCATACTGTTTTCCAAATGGTTGTGCTAATTTACATTCCCACCAACAGTGTGCAAGTTTTCCCTTTTCTTCACATCCTTACCTTGTTATCTTTTATCTTTTTAATAATAGCCATTCTAACAAGTACGAGATGGTATATCATTATGATTTTAATTTGTATTTCTTTGATGATTAGTGATGCTGAGCATTTTTTCGTATATCTGTTGGCCATTTGTATGTCTTCTTTTGAGAAATGTCTGTTCAGGTCCTTTCCCCATTTACAAAAAATATGTTATTTGTTTTCTTGCTATTGAGTCATTTGAGTTCCTTATATAGTTTGAATATTAACCCCTTATCAGATGTAGGGTTTGCAAATATATTCTCACATTCCATAGGCTGTGTCTTTACTCCATTGATTGTTCTTTCCTGTACAGCAGATTTTTATTCTGATGTAATCCCATTTGTCTATTTTTGCTTGGATTGCCTGTGCTTTTGGGATCATATTCAAAAAAGTATTGCTCAGACCAATAAAGTCATGGAAATTTTTTCCCTGTTTTTTTTTCCTTGAGTTTTCTTCTTTTAGGTCTCATATTTAAGTCTTTAATTCATTTTGACATGATTTTTGTATATGGTGTAAGATAAAGGTCTAATTTTATTCTTTGGTATGTTGGTACTCAGTTGCCTCAATGCCATTTATTGAAGAGACTCTCCTTTTTGAATTGTGTTTTATTAGCACTTTTGTCAAAAATCAATTAACCATAAATGTATAGATTTATTTCTCAGCTCTCTATTCTATTCCATTAACCTATGTGTCTGTTTTCATGCCAGTACCGTGCTTTTTTAGTTACCATACTTTTGTAGTATATTTTGGAGTCAGGTAGTGAGATACCTCCAGCTTTGTTCTTTTTACTCAAGATTGCTTTGACTATTCCAGGTCTTTTGTGGTTCCATACACATTTTAGTTTTTTTCCCATTTCTGTGAGGAATGTCATCGAAATTTTAATAGGAATTGCATTGAATCTCTAGACCACCTTGGGCAGTATAGGCATTTTAACAATATCACTTTTTGCAATCCACAAACACAGGATATATTTCTATTCATTTGTGTCTTCTTGCAGTTATTTTCAGTAAATGGTTTTGAATTGTGGGACTGAGAGTCACATATCATTGCATCCAAGAACTTATGGGCCACAGGAAAGGAACTAGCATTTACTGAGTGCTTGTAGGTACCCCATGCTTCATGTGCGTTATCTGCATTAACTCATTTCATCCTCAGATAAAGCAAGGAGGTGGGTATTACTATTATTACCATTTTACATGTGAGAACATAGAACTTTGAAGAGGTTAACTAAGTTGACTGGGTTCAGTTACCATTTGGATAGCTGTGGTTTGAACCCAGAACTTTCTAGTTCAAAAGCTTTGATTTCATAATAATGACTCATAGGGAATTTCAGTTTGCTTGCTTCTTCTATAAATATTTATTGAGCATGTAATGTAAGAAAACTTTTCTTTAAATAATCCGAAATGTGCATATATGTAACTTAAGTAGAGCTCGTGAGATGATGAAATCTCCTGTGGAAATTTCCATTGGAAATGCACCCAGGGCTGTACCCCACCCCCTTGTCAGGAGCTTCCTATTAATCCCTGACTCTGTCCAGGGAGGAAATGCTGCTCCTTCTCATATCCAGTTTTGTAGTTCTCCTGTACAGGTTGCTGCCATACTTGTAGAGACAGCTATCACTAACATGCAATTACTTTTCCAGAACTGTGTGTTATCTACGCTCCTGACCACTAAGTTTGGAAACAACTTGATTTATTTGCTTATTTTACTTTGAAATATCTGCATGCCATAAACAGCTCTGTTCAAAGATAAAGATATGCTAATATAGTCTCATTGCTCTTATCTACCTGGGCTTGATGAAAGCCTCTCCTAGTTAATTTTCATAATGAAGAGTTAAGTTGAATAAGTTTACAACATCGAGACCTACTCCACCATAAGTTAGTTTTGTAATATGCTTCTAAATATTATGTTATAGAGTATTCTTTTCAGTCCACATTCAACACAATGTTTCTCACTGTCAATGCCAAAAGTACTTATCAAGTGTCTGTGTGTGATTATGAAGCATTTCTATGTTATACAAAACATTTAAATGAGGCAGTGTGGTCCGCTGGAAAGAGAAATGGCTGATAGTCAGGGAATCAAATTCATATTCCAAGTTTCCAAGTCAGCCAGCACTGTTTCCCAAAGCACCCAGAAAATGGGAACAAGGGTACTGTCCTCCTTTTTATCTCGAAATATTAATAAAAATAAACATTTTACTCAATGAATGTGAAACCACTTTGGACAACTAAAAAAGAAAGGAAACAAGCATCTGTTCTCCACAGCCTCTCTTAGGGGACAGAGGCTTTCAAACTGTGTGCACAGTGTGTCTTCAGGTGGCATTGCAGTGGGGAAAGGTTCAGCATCTCTCTCATGAGAAGAGCTCTATGTATTTTTCACAATGATATTTTTGTAGTGGAGTACTAGTAATGAGTAAGTTTGATCAGAAATGAAAAACAAAAACAAGCTTCTGGTACCAAGGTTTGAAAGCCACTGGTGTTGGATAAGGTTCTTGATAGCATTTTGGTTAGAACAAACATGAATTGGATAGGCGGATGTCCATTTCAGATGTGAAAATTGGTGAAATTGGAATAAAAGGCAATTATATTAGTATATATTAGGGTATAAGTTAGGGAAAGTAGTTATGGAAGTTCCAAATTCAGATTTTGTGTATTTGTCTGGGGGTTGTATACGAATGTGTAACTCTTATTTGACTTTAGGAGGTGGGGCTAAGAGTGGTACAGATAACTGGGAGTTGAAATGCAAGTGATATGGATCCTAGAAAGAACAATAGGGGTGAAGATAGGAGACATGATTTAGCGTAACAGTTGCACCCATAGGTGGTAATTATCAGGTCACTTTTCTGTGAAGGTGTTCATTTGAGCATTCAAATATATTTATTGTCTTCCTGAGGTCAATTAATGATATCTCAGATCTCTGAAAATACTCTAATACTTGTGCTCAGTTGCTATCATTTAGATGGAGGTGCAGATGAGTGTAAGGAATGGAGAGAACTGTCCAGAAAATGGGGAGAGAAGAGTGAAGGTGTGTAGCTGGAAATGAGACTAATGCCTGCTTTTCCTCCCATGCTGTTGTTTTCTTTCTGCTTTCCACAGTGGTCAGATAGATGGTGGGGATTTTGGAGAGCTCCCTTACTTGATAACATTCACTGACTCCATGATCTAAACATCCAAATGGCTCCATTCCTCACTTCGAGTGATTCCAGCAGCCAATGAAAGCCATCAACAGAATCTAAGTATTCTGCAGGACAATCTGTTTTCAGAAGAGGGCAAAGGGTCCTTTGATTTTGCCAACAAAGGGCATCAGAGCTGGCCAGCTGACTTGTGGACATTTTTGGCAACAATCTAAAAGACAGCAGTCTTGGAGAGATTTTTATGAGGATGCAGGGCATCCATAGACATAAAAAGCAGAAGAAATGCTTGTTAGTTATGGGTAAGGTGAAAGGCTTAGAAAACTGATTAGCGTAGCAGTGTGGTCAGATGGAAATGAAAGCTCAGAAGCATAATCGTTAATTGGGTGCTTACCTACTAATTTGAGCTTGGATGTCAGCAGTACTGCACTTCATTTCAAACCCAGGGTCAGACTTTAATGCTACATCATAAATTACGTAAAGGCACAACACTAACAATTAGATAATTATGGAGACCCATGCTGTTGCAATTTAACTGGGCAAGTTCAGGGCAAACGTGACAGGAATACTGTTTAACCCTCCAACTGCTGGCAACATTTTTTCCAGAGAGTCAAATGAATATGGAAGATAATGTCATTGGCTGGTTTTCAAAGCCTATGGGTTAAATAATTTCTTTCCAATAGCTGGATTCATTGGATGGCCTAAGCAGATGCAGAAGAAGTATTAGAGAAGTGTTAATTATGTTTTAGAAAAACCCAATGTTTAAATCCACACCAGCTAAAGCACCTGGGGTGGGCTAGGTTCTAGCTAAACTTTAAGCTAAAATTTAAACTCAGATCTAATTTTTAAAGTTAACAGACTTTCTATGTACGGAATGTGTGGTTGTTCAATCCCAGTTCCCCAACATTAACATACAAATCAAAATAGAAAAGTCAGAGTCAGTATTTCATTTTTGTGTTCTTGCTGGAAAAGTAGTGACTGATTCCATCGATGAAGGAGTTTTCACGATCATTGTCAAGGCTGTGCTGGGGCTCTACAAAGAGCATAATTTATTCATTCATTGACTTGTTTACCAAATATTTTGAGCACCTCACGTGCTGAGTATTAGGGATACAGATATTATTAGTTAGGTATGTAAACATCATCATTCTGATTCCCTAGTGGAGACAGAAGAATTGCAGAGGCTCAGCCTACTATATGTACCTACTATATGAATGCTGTTTCTGGAAGAGTTTTGTCCTCGTTGTCAGAATGTGATCTTGAGAAAGTCTAGAGTCATGCTTTGTTTTCTTTCTATGCCCACACCTCTAGCACAGGAAGAGGTACATTTGAAGAAATAGACAAGTCTAGGAGCCTAGCTGGAGGAATAAATAGTTTTTTGCTTTGAAAAATGAAGTCTAAATTTTGGGAACTCAGGTTGTCTGACAAATGAAGTCATATTTCAACTTCCTCAAGATAAAACTGAATTCTAGTATGTTTAGTTGTTTGTCAAATTAATTTTATTTGTGTCCTCTTGTTCCAAAAATGACACAGTGTGACCAGTCTCGGTGTATACAGGTGAGATTACAAAGATCATAGAGTCGGGGATGATGAAATTTAAAATTCTTCATGGGAACTCAGTATTGAATCTCATTTTTTTTTTAAATGTATGAAAAAGTAGATTTCCACCTGAGACCTTGGAGCTATTGGGATCTATATTGAGAGGAATGTGATCAGGGCCTCAATATAAACATGGAGAAAGAAGGGGGCTGAGACTGCATACCTCCCTAGGCTTACCTCCCTGTCATCATGGACAAAGCACGGAGGAATACTCTCTCTCTCTCTCGTCCCTTCTCTGTCTGTCTCTGTCAGTAGCATTGCATCATTTCAGAGCTGTACAAGAGTAGAGCAAATTAGAACCAAGCCTACTCCTGAAGCAGAAAGATGTCTCCTCCTTCTACCCTGATTTCACCTCTTACTGCATGAGTAGTAGTGCTTGTGGTCTTCCACAGGTTCTCTTCTGTTCATAGAGAGCATCCACAGAGTTTGGTGGTGGCACATAGCAGATCATTGCAAAGCCTCCAAAGAGTAGAACCGACATAAGAGAATGGGACTCCTTGACAGACTGAGCTCTCTTTTCTGCAGCAATGTACTGAACTTGCAAATGCAGAAAACACTTCTGGATTTCTGAGATTTAACACGGGAGGGGGTTTCTGGAGAGAGGAGAATGATATCTTTCTTCTAGGTAATAGGGTTTAGGGTTCATTTAATTTGAATACTGGAAGAATTTCTTCATTTTATACACTAAACTTAAGTGGAAATACTAATTACATGCAGACAAAGAAACTAAGACTTGGAGTGGATAGAGAGGACAAGCATGTTTCAGACTGTAGAAGCTACATTGAACCATCTCCTTAGGAAATGATGGTAATTTTTTTTTTTTTTGGTATGGGCGATAGTAATACACAAAATGAGAAAGAGTAGCATTTTACTAAAACAATTCCTATGCCTTAGTCAAAGTCCTTTCACCACATCACCTTTTTTCCTTTCAAGTCCTCCAAATGTATTGAGCTCAGTCTGGATCAAAATTCAATACATTCAACACATTTCAAAAATGGTCCTCAGCTCCAAATACCTTTGACAACTCTTCCATGAGTATTGAAACTGATAGATGTGCCTTGTTGACAAGGTCTTTCCAAATAGGAACTATTGAGAATTCTGCTAGTGGTTGGAATTTAGTATAATTTTCCTCATGTACACAAAGATATCTGGTGGTCCAACTCTGAATATGTTTTTAAGGCAAATTACTTAATATACCCATCAATGGTAATAAGCCACCTTCTGAAACTCAAAATCCTTCTGACCTCTTCTTATAATTTCCTTGGCAGGGAGGCATGCTTTTGTCATTGTTATTGTTGCTATAAGGAGAATATTTAAGGTTTAAGTGATGGTGCATTGTCAATGCTGAGTTAGTGTCAGCAAAATTACTTTTCTAGCCAGTGTAGACATATGTAATACTATAAAGAATATTCTCTTAATTCTTAAAAAACTTATGAAAAAGCTAGTGAAAATTAGTAGAGTTTGAGTTTTTAAAGCCACTTAGGAAAGTGACTTGTGAGCAATCAACTGAATGTAAATTTTAGTTCGCTGTACATTGGTGGTTGGCTCTTAATCAATGTAACCTGTAATTATCTTTGGGAAGTCAATCCATAGGAAAGATTATGACTTTAATTCAAAGAAATAATCCTTTTCTAGAAAAGTACTGTATATTGCTTGAATAAATTCACATCTCCTTTGTTTTTACCTAATCCTACTCCACTCTTCAAATGAATTTATCTGTGTTAACTTAGCTAATGAAATCATACTTAATTAACAAAAAAGAATGAGGATTCTTTACTGGGCCTAGGAAAGTTATACCTTTCAAAGGAGAACCAAAGAGTTCTCTCTAATATTGTGATTCTTCCCTGATGGTCAAGGTGGCATTTAAATTACTTGCTTGTCTTCTCGGACCTTTTGCTGTAAATGAGGGTTAAAGAAAACTAGAAAAGGGAATCGAAATAGTGTGTTTTCTCCTTCTTAGTGTATCCATTATCCTCACTTCCTCTTTTTCTCCTTTCTGTCTTTTTCCTTACCCAGGGGAGTATACGATAAAGTGCATGTTCTGAATTTTGTGTTTTGCAGTCTGAGGGTAACATCATTCCTTCTAGCAGTGACCTGGCATTTTGTTGGTGTAGATGGACCGCTGTTTATGAACCTGTCCTCAAAGATGGTCACTTAAGAACATTCTAATCTTTTGCGTTTGAAAATAGTGCTACCATGTTAACATCTCTGTTCATGTGTCTTTGAGCACATAAGGGTAAATTATTGGTCATGTACATTATTGGGTCAAAGAGCATGTGCATTGTAAATTCTGGTGAATATTGCCACATTGCTCGCTAAAGATTTCACGGTAATTTCGGAGGTTGTGGAATGCTAACAACTGTTCAAAAGTCATCTTGAGGCAGAACTTGTCCAGGTAGAACTGGTTCTGACAAGAAAGAGACACTGGACAAGAGGCTATAAGAGGAGGAAGAACAGGAGAGGCTGACGGTCTCTCTATCAAGTAGAAGGGAGAGCAGTTTGACTTGTCCTGAAGGCTCTGGAATTAACAAGTGGATGAAAGCTTCAGGGAGGCATATTAGGGTTCAGTATGAAAAAATACTTTCTAAAAGTGTTTGCCAGCCGGGCTCGGTGGCTCAGCCTGTAATCCCGCACCTTTGGGAGACTGAGGTGAGTGGATTGCCTGAGCCTGCGGGTTTGAGACCTGCCTGGGCAGCGAGACCTCATCTCTACAATAAATCAAAAAATCAGCCGGGCGTGGTAGCGCATGCCTGTAATTCCGGCTACTCGGAAGGCTGAGGCGGAAGGATTGCCGGAGCCCAGCAGGTCGAGGCTGCGGTGGCCAGGAGCGGCCACTGCGCTCCAGTCTGGGCGACAGAGTGAGATCCAACTCAAAAAAAAAAAGTGTTTGTCAAATATGGAACCGACAGTTTCAAGGAGACAAGTGCCCTGTTACTGGCAGTGTTCAAGTCAAGGTTGCTTGTCTTTGGCTTTGTGTGTGATTGTGTGTATTTGTATGTGGACATGTGTATTGTGGACATGTGTGCATTTGTATGTGGACATGGGTGTTGTATATGCGCATGTGTTTATGTGTGCACATATGTGTCGGTGCATATGTGTGTTCTTATGTGTATATGTGTGCATGTGCTGGTGTGTGCATGCATGTGACTTTATGCATGCGTGTGTGTGTGCATAGTACAGGGCAACTGTGTAAAGAGGGCATGTGCATCAGATAGGAAGTTGTAGTAGATGACTATAAAGCCCTTTCCAAGTGTCTGAGACAATGATTTAATGAATAAGTCAAAATGCAAAAAAATTATTCAAGATACAATGTTTAGACTGAATTGTCCAAATCTACGTACTCTTAGAGACCAATTTTAGTGTGATTCATTAATTCAGTGTACATGGCTCAAGTGCCTTACTGAAAGGTGGGCACAAGATAGGACTGCAGTGGACAAACAGACAAGGTCCTCTGCCCACAGGGAGCATACAAGAGACTTGGGGGTAACGCATAGTTAAGGCAAGGGATGGTACAAGAGTCTGTGCCCTGGGAGGGCCCAGGCCACACCCAGTATAGGAGATCAGTCTAGGCTGATATCTGAAGGTCAAGAGTTAACTTGAACTGGATAGATAATAACGGTAGAAGTGTGGGTCAGGAGGTAACCAGTAAAATGAATTGATAGATTTAGGGTACAGGTTGAGTGTAGAGAGGGAGGGAGAAATAAGGCATGAAGCTGAGGTTTTGAGATTTAGCAAAATGAACTTGGGACATATGAATGGTTTCCCTGAGAACAAGATAAATTCTATTTCAGAAATATTGAATTTGAAGTATCTGGGAGGGCATCTAAATAGAGATATCCAATAATAATGAATCTAGGGTTCAGGTGAGTCCTGCATGGACTCTAAGTCAGTGATTGGCATTTGAGAGGTGCTGTACTACAGCTGATGGTTAAAATAATGCCCCTCCTATTCCCACTAATTGCATTATGGAATTGTGTGTCTTGGTTGCCCAAATGTTTGTGGCACTACAAACAGAATGTGTGGCAAATTCCAAATGTTCAAAACTACTTGGCCAGTCATCAGGGCCACCCTACTGGAAAAAGATTCACATGGCTTCCCAGCTAAGGAGAGGTGGTCTCAGCAAGGTTGACCTTTCCTGCTCTAGGCAGCCGAAGTACTTCTTAAGCGATGGCTGAACGGTCGAAGCTATTACTCTAACTATAATTTGTAATGGCTCCCTAACGCTTTAAAGAGAGCTGGGGTTCCTTGGGATGAAAGGTGACTTTTAAAAGTCAGTAATTATACTTCCAGGGAAAATGTGTCTTTGGCACAGTGAATAACTATAGTATGCAGGACATCCAAGAATTCACTCCTGGACAGGGCTTATATTAATCATAGTTTCAATGCCCAGAGAACATGTTCTCAGTAGTTAACCATCCTTTTCCCTCTCCTTAAAATGTGGACCTTGTAATCAAAAGAAAGACACACCCTCCACTATAGCAGGGCTGCTGTACTAAATAAAAAATTATAGTTATTATACATGGACTTCATACCACGCAGGGTCAAGTTATAACACATCTGGTAACCTCCATTAAAGAATTGAGTTATGTTCAGCTTGTGTTTTAATTAGCCCGTGATAAACAAAGAATCAAAGGCCATTCTGCTCTGGTGGCTTTTATATTTACGACTGTCTTCACCTGCACTTACATACATACAGGTTTATGAAGTGTAAAAAAGTGAAGAGTTCTAGTTGCGCTGCCTAGACCATTTACTATAATAGCTCAGTTAGGAGTCAGTATTTCTGAACCAGCCAGATGTTTACCACAGCCTGTAGAGCTGGTGGGCTGCATGGCTGACAGAATTGTTTGGACAAACCCCATCTGATTTCCCAAGCAAGAACGTGGTATCAGTACTTCTGAATCGCTCTGGTTCCTTTGTAGTTTGTGAGAATGTATTAAAACAATCGGGTTTAGAAAAAAGAATGTGTTATCTTTGCGGTCGAGACCGAAATAAACCTTGTCTTCCTCAATGCTGAGAAAGGTTACAGGATTTAATGAGAAAACATCTTTATGGGGAGGAAATTGAGCCAAGAAAGACATCTTTCCCCTGGCCCACCTCACCAAACTCTCAGCTGAGATAAACACTGAGTTGGTTTATGTGAAAGATGTTAAGAAATTTTGCTATACAATCTTCTTCTGAACTTTTATGATCTAGGTATGTTCTAGCTCTATGATCCTCATGTAAAAGATTAACTTAGTTATTACACTTTTTAGGTGACCAGATCATTTCATTTGCTGAGACTGTGAAACTGACGTGGAATAAGCTTTCTAGAGTGATCACTGTTTCTCTGTCTCCTTGGCAAAACTTACCACCACTGTCTTGCTGTTCTGAGAGGGAATTCTGTGCCAGCTCAGGGAACTGACTTAATGATTTAGTTTCATTTCTACCTCTTTAAACATTTTTTTCTTTTTAAATTTAAAAAAATCTGTGCTTTGAAGTATACAGATAGAAAAATGCAAAAATATCAAAGTGAACATGTATTGTAACCCCCACTCACATCAAGTGCTGTACTGTCATAGCATTCCAGAAACTTTCCTCATTTTCCCTTTCAATTATTTTTTTCTATGTTCCCTCAAAGTAACTATCCTGACCCCCAGGACAGATTGGTTTTGTCTTTCTTTGCAGTTTGTATAAATAGACTTAAATAAAATGTACTCTTCTGCATTTGACTTCTTGCACTCAACATTTGTGAGAGTCATTGCTGTTGCTACATATAGTTGTAGTTTTAAAAAATGCTGTATGACATTCTGTTGTATAGACACATACTCCACTTTGTTTATTCATTTTATTGTTGATGGAAATTTGGTTGTAGCCAGTTTAAGCTTGATATGGATAAAGACATGGACATTTTTGTACAAGTTGCTTGGTGCACAAAGGTAAGAATTTCTCTTATACCACTCAGTTCTCTCGTCCTGCCCAATTGTGATTTGACCTCTGACAAATGATTCGGCTTCTGAGAATTTGTTTCCTTTGAAAATGTTAATGATGTCAGGCTTGATATACCTCCTATTTATTGTGTTCACTGCCCTGTTTGTGGAATATTTTGTAAAAGTTTGTTCTTACCTACCGTCTTACAGTTTTTTCCGCTAGGTAAACATATGTTTGCTGTAAGCTCCCTGACATCAGGGAAGTTGCATCCAATTCCTCCTGTAGACCAGCAGTTCTCACACTCTGGTCTGCTGATATGCAACATCAGCATCACCTGGGAACTTGTGTGAAATGCTCATTTTCAGGCTTCCTCCCAGACCTACAGAGTCAAAGACAGGCCTCAGAGTCCAGAACTCTGTTTTAACTCATCCTCCTGGGAATTCTGATGCCCACTCAAATCTGACAACCACCACTTTAGTCAGTTCTCCACCCCCATCACCTCTCAGCATGCACACAGCAGGAGGCACTTGATAGGGAATTTATTTATTTATCATCCACTCATGGAACCAGTACTTGTTGGGCACTTGCTAAGTACTGAGCTACATTCTGCTAAGGGGATTGGGGATATGAAGATGCATTAGATGTGGTCCTTGCTCTTAGGGATTTCAGGGTCAGCAAATGGATATAATACAGGGTGATGGATGCCTCTCCTGGGAAGGCCAGGGAATGGTCCATTCAGGAAGGGAGTCTTGCACTCAAATAAGTGTTGAACTAAATCATTAAATAGCAAGCCCCTTAGCAAGAACTAATTATCGCTGGCACATTTCTAGTGGATTCTTAGATCTTAAAGGGCATAAGATTATCATCAATTCTGAAACTCAGGTGCCTGGGACATAGCAGACAGCCATTAAAGAATATGTACTGAATTTCTGAATGAATGCTTAGCTTTTTATATGCTTTTTTTGGCCCTGCATTTCATTCATTCAACATGCATTTATTGAGCACCTGCTGTATGCTGAGTTAAAGAGATGGATGGAAATAGACACAATTTTTTTGTGTCCCAAACCTACTAGTTGAAGCCACTAATGTGAAGTGTGTGGATGGTGACTGTCTATGGTAATATTTACTGAGCTTTCTTAACTAGTTCCCAGCATGTGGTTTGAATGCTTCTAATTGGTCAGGGCAGCCCAAATGGCTATGGGACTGGAACAGGGGGTATGTTTGATATTCTTAATCTGAGAGAGGACTGTGTGAATGACGTAATTCTTCAGGGTGTTTTTATATAATTTAAAAAGGTTCTTTTGATGGTGCAACATAACACACTGACACTCAGATAGATGAAAGGCAGAACTCTTTGCCACTTACAACTCAGAAAAAGAGAAGGGTGCCAGGCAGAATCACACAGGGGGTTGCCCCAAGGACAGGGTAACAGGGATCTGGAGCTGTGGGAGCAGCTTCTCTATGGCAAGACGGTAGGGAGTTAGCTAGATCTTATGGACTCCATGTGGATGGGTTAATTTGAATAATTGTGTGGGCTCTGGGGTATAGTGCCTGTTGCTAGTTGTCTGGAAGATGGCCCTGAGGTACATCATGGCCAGGGGCATTGTGGGTGCCCAAATAGGGACAAGGTTGGAATGTGGACTTAGCTCCTCCAGAAGGGAATTTGACCAGCTTCCAGTCAGGGCTTCACAACTGGATCAAGATAGCTTGTTGAGAAAAAAAATTACGTTGCACAGGGAAGGTTTGTGAAATAACACAAGCCTGCTTTGCTGCAATGACGCATTTACACAGCCTTGTGTGGCTATCTCTTTCCCTTCACCCCCAACTTTTTTATCCATGTAGTGAACATGTACTATAAGATAAATTACAGTGTTTCTATCCTGGTGAAGGAATGATATGGTAAACATAGACCCCATAGACCTCATTTAGAACTTCATGTTGAAGTTACCTGTTAGGGACGATACCTCCACTCAAATGAGGCATGACCAAACACTTCTTTCTCGTGTAGTTGGAAATCAACCACACGGATAACGGGTCTCTATGTTATACAATGGAGTTCCCACACAGAGCTGCAGGTCCTTTTTGAAGAATAGTTATTAAGGGTGAGCAAACACCTAAACAGTCTAAAAGATTTCAGTTAACGTTACTGTGGCCTGTCCAGTGGTATGCTGTTTGTGAGTGAAATGGAATTCACTCCAGTGAGGCATAAGAAAGGCAATGCCAGAAATACAGCTCTGCAATTTCAGAGTCCCTCTTTTTTTTTTTTTTTTTTTGGTATGATGGTCTCATATAGAAGCCTCAGTTGTGAACTTTGTCAACTGGATGCTACTTTTTCACTTGAACTCTTCCTAGGTCATAGTAATCTCTCTATGTTGCTCTCATAACCTGCTGCACATAGGAACACACACACGAAGTAGGATTGTTGGGCTAGACACTTGGAAAGAACAATTAGGTCCATCCAAACCTCCAGACAATCTCTTTTCCCAGTATAGTCTATGCCCTGCTGGAACTGCCCAGAGATGTAGATGCGAAGTTCATTAAGAGAGACTGAATTGCATCTATATTTAAAGTGTCTGGTGTCCCAGGATGCAAAAGTAAAGTGGTGGTGTGCTATTCTTGGTGGATTTGCTATCTGACAGCTCCCTTTCATATTATCTGGATCCTGAAATTCATTGTCTATTTAAAAAAAAATTCAGCCTATTTCTACATTAAAGACAAAGTAAAACAAGACCATAGCTACTGTGCTTATTTTAGCGAGTTTATTTTTTAAAAAGGTAAAAATCAATATTCTCCCTTGCACAGCTGATGTCCTGGGGGATGAACTACAGAAATCATAGTTAAATTGCTGCTAGTCTGTCTGTGTGATAGAAAAGGTCAGTTTTTTTTTAGAAGGAAAGCACACCACTTTCCTCTTGGGAGACAAGAGAATGCAGCAGTGGTAAATTACTGGATTTTGTGCCAGGTGATAGTAGGGGATAATTCCACTCCTTGAATGGAAACACTCCTTCTCTGCTACAGTTCCTTCTTCTCACCTTTCACACCCTCAACTTAGAAAGGGTTTTATTTGGTCTGTGTCAGTAGCTTATTCCCACAGAGCTGCTCAGCATGGACTACCCTACCCTCTAAACTCAGTAATGTAGGATGTCATCTCCAGAGGTTGACTCTGAAGAATTTAGATCTAAAATGCCATTGTATCAGTTAGTATAGGCTTCATTGTGCTGAGATAACAAAAACCCTCAATCTCAGTTACTAAAAACTACCAAAGTTCAATTCCTACTCATACTTCATGCTCACTGCAGATCAGCAAGGGCCTTAGCTCACTGGGCTTATTCAAAGATGCAAGATGAAGAAGACCCCCATCTCAACACCTGCCTTCATGGCCCCAAAACTGTGGAGATGGAGCCAGGTGAGTTGTGTCTCACTCTTAAAGTTTTGTTCTTAAGTGATACATGTCACTTCTGCTTACATTTTATTAGTCAAAACAAGACACATGACATACTTACCTTCTTCCTGCCCAGAAGGAGGACAGAACCAGAATGTTTGTAGATAGCTCTAATGATTACTGTAACCATTAATCCAATAAATTGGAAAGTTTGAAAAAAAGAGAGAACCTTTCCTCTGGTCTTCATCTTAAAGGAGACATCTTTTCTGCAATATACTGACCCCGTGTCCGTGGTTAACTTCTGCTGGAGCAATCCTGGTGAGGGGAACCTCACTACTTACCAGGTGGCCACAGTGTTTTGGGGCAACCCATGAATGGTTAAAGTCTCTTAGAACCTGAAAGTCTGAAGCTTGGTCTCATCCTCTGTCCTCTGTCTGTGTGACCCTGGCTATGGGCTCACTTTGCCGAATCTCTGTTTCCCCATCTATAAAATGAGAATAATATTATCCTTATTCAAAGTTGAATTGAATATCAAATTAAATTCAGTAAAGTTTATTCAATCACTACGTGGTTGGCATATAATTGCCCTTGTTTTTGCTCCCACACATTCTGCTGTGAGGCTGAGTATGAAAATGTACAAAAATTAGTATATATATACATATATATACAAGTGGTACAGATATATGTATATAAGTAGTATATATATGTATACAATTATTATTTACTAATTGTGGATGAAAAAATGTTAAGTGACTGTGAGCACCTCTTTTTTTTTTTTTTGAGTAAGGGTCTCACTCTGTCTCCTAGGCTAAAGTGCAGTGGTACGATCTCAGCTAACTGTAGCCTCGATCTCCTGAGCTCAGGGGATCCTTCGGCTTCAGCCTCCTGAGTAGCTAGGACTGCAGGCACCACCATGTCTGGCTAAGTTTTTGATTTTTTGTAGAGACAAGGTCTCACTATATTGCCTAGGTTGGTCTTGAACTCCTGGGCTCAAGCAATCCTCCTGCCTCAGCCTTCCGATGTGCTGGGATTACAGGTGTGAGTAATCATGCCTGACTGAGCACAATTTAAAAAATAAACTGATATTTGGACCAAAGTGGCTATGGAATGTCTTAGAAGTTTAGTGTCATAGGAGATATAAATTGTTCAATCATATCAGACATTTATCTAAAAATAGATGGATTTTTATTTTTATCTTTTTTTTACTTGTCTGGAATGCATCTCCCTCTCCATCCTTTGCCTATTTTGATTTATTCTACATGTTTCAGTTTCTTCTCAGTTTTCACTGCCAAAAGTGGCCTCTATTTACCCAAGATACTATCATTTACTACATGGAATTGCCTACAAATTTAAGTACCTTAGGACTATTTTTGAATGCTACTATATGCCCCACCTTTTTGAATGAACACACAGATAACACATCCAAAGTATCTGTCATAGCATCTAGCACTTAGTAATTCTTCAACATATGATGATCCTTCTCCCTTCCCCTTGGATAACCTTGGAGGGCAATTGGACCTCCACTTTTCACTGTTTAAGCTCAATATGCTAAACAAAATTCAGAAGCAAGTTGCTTGTCATTGGCCTCCATAAAATATTGCTGTCATTTTGGACAAATGGCTCAGAGGACATCTGGCTGTTCTCTGTGAGTTATGATGATCTAGTAAAGCAATGGCTATTTGAAGAATGCCTCCGTGCATTCAGGAACAGTGGATACACAGAAACCACAGTGGGGCCAAGAGAATGTCAGAGAGGAAGGGGCCAAATATCTTTCTGACTTTAAAATAGTCACATTTAAATAGTATTTCCTTTCAGGAATGCTTTGTTGAATGAATGCAAGATTTTACTTTACTAGTTAATTGGACAATGAATCTGGAGAGCTACTCTGAATTATTACCACTTTGCAAAAAATCAGAAGATATCAACTCAGTTCAATGAACTTTGTTCCATATTGTTAGCATTGGGCATACCATAACTGTTGTTGAGTCCAACCCTCTCATTTTCTAGATTGGGGACGGAAGCTCAGAGAGGTCACAAACATTCAAGTTTGAAAACAGTGATTCAGACATCAATTCAGATTCTCTTAATTCTTAATATTCCCTCTGAAGTGAGATGAAGACCCTGGGCCAGCTTTGTCATACTGCTGAGAGTAACTTCCATGGGGTTAACTCTATGCTGTTCCGCCCTCCTTCCATTTGGCTGTTGGGTCAGAAATGGGGAGGCTTCAAAAATTCTCTCTTTGAGGCATGGTGGCACAAAAGAGACAGCACCCTCCTAGGATTAGCTCTGACGCTTCTAGTTCACCTTTGTGATTTGCTTTAGCTTTAAGCTGCCTTGTTCCATTTAGATTTATAAACATTTTAGATCTAGGATTTTGATCAAAGGACACAAGCAGGAAAAAATTCATGCTCAGTGTTGTGTAAAACCAAAACCATAACTATTGAATATATTTGATGCAAAAGTTGTCACAATCTAGACTGATGTCCTTATCTTCAAAGGACAAGAACAAAAGTCCCTAGGTTCCTCTGTCATCTATTTGTTCCCCTCTCATTTTTTAAATGGCCCTAAGAAAGGACACTTCTTTTCTTTGCTGCAGGAACTCACCAGTGGCTTCAGGTGAGGGCCTTCCCTGACTTTCCCCACCCACCAAGTGGAAGCAATGTCATACTCACAGACCTCACATGCCATTTTATTGATGTTCCATCAGTGTTTCCCTTTGGGAGTCTGCCACTTTTTATTCTGCATAATAGGTGACTGTGTCCATGCTACATTTTCCAAAGTAGAGTATGAACCCCTCAAGGGTGTGTCTCTGATTTGCCCTTGATTCCTCCACAGTACAATGTGTCTACACAGCAGAGGCTCTAAAAAGTGTATCTGGAAAGCATTTAGTCATATAGTGTTATTGGGCTGCCTGAAATAAATTAATGGGCTGTGTTAAAACCCATGCAAGTCTCAGTATACAACCTTCACTCTACAGTGACAAGGCTGATACGTGCATCAGAGACTTTATTTTTTAATCCCTTCCTAGGACATTAGGCCCTTCTATGACAGTTATGATTAATATGACTGCTGTGGGCCAGGCGCAGTGGCTCAAGCCTGTAATCCCAGCACTTTGGAAGGCTGAGGCGAGAGGATTACCTGAGCCCACAGGTTCGAGACCAGCCTGGGCAACATGGTGAGACCTTGTCTCTACAACAAATCAAACAATTAGCTGGGTGTGGTAGCGCATGCTTGTAGTTGTGGCTACTTGGAAGGCTGAGGTGGAATGATTGCCGGAGCCCAGCAGGTCGATGCTGGAGTGACCTTGGGTGTGCCACTGCACTCCAGCCTAGGTGATGAAGTGAGCTCCAACTCAAAAAAAAAAAAAAAAAAAAAAATATATATATATGTATATCACTGCTATTCAGTCTAACAATATCTGTTGCAAAGCAAGGCAAGTAGTAAGTGCTCAGCAAATTTGGACCAAGTGACTGACTTGGTGGATAAAATGTATAAGAAACCAGTATCTCAGAGTTAACCTGAATGCAGCACAGCAAACTCATTGAAGTTTGTTAGGTTACATGAAAAAGTGTTAAGACTATGAATCAAAACTAATGGTATGCTGGTAAATATTTGACAATCAGCTTTCTGGGGGGAAAAGCCCAGATTTTTGACACTTGCTGATTCCTGTAATATAACTATTAATCCTTCCACCACGGCTGATTCAAGCTACTGACGTGATGTTACTGGCCTTAAGTTGGGAGGGGATGTATGTGATATGAGCTCTCTTCCAGCACGCTACTGACTAACCTTCTCCATTTTAGGTCTCATGGGCCCAGCAGGATGGTGCTGCTGCAATGACAGTGACCATGGTTGGGGGCATTTTGGGAATTTGAATGTTCTGGTCTTCTGTGGCTTCATCAAGCCATCCTACCAGCACTTTGGAACAGCATTTCCAAGTTCTTGACCTTCCCAGTCATGGAGCATTACTTTGGTCATGCTTAATTCTGCTTCTGTTATCTAGACATAGCAGCTATGGTGCCTCAGACCTCAGAATTAACCACTAAACACTTACAGGAAAGCCTCCTAAACTCTGTACTCAAACCACTGATTGAACTGCAAGGAGAAAAATCAGTTATATCAGGATATTGATATCATGTGGAAAGCAACAGTAGCTTTGTTGAATTTGCATCAGTATACTTTTATAAACCAAACTAAGCTCCACTGGTTTGGGTACATGCTGACAGCCATATGGGTATCATTAAAACTGGAAATCTCGCCCTTGTTCACTTCCATGCACACTCTCACAATAAACACAAATGCTTAGTAGTGTTTAGTGTACTAGGGGCTAATTTTAGCAAGAGGAAGACAGTCCTGGATTCTAGACCTGCTACTGTAGCCTTTGCTTAGCTAAACTTAGTGTGTTTATATATAAAGTGGGCATAATAATAATAATAAGCTCCTAGAGCAATTATGAAGCTTAAGTGAGAGAATGCTTTCAAATCACTTAGTACCAAGAAAATCCTAATTGTTGAATTGGCAATGACTGAAAACTCTGCTGTCTCAATCTAGAAGCCTCGTTATTTTTTCCTAGTTAGTTCTGTGTTGGCACATTATCATTAACCTGAATATTCATGTTTATGAAGCAAGTTATGTTATTTGAATTGATGCTTACAATGGTCCTGTGATGTAAACTTATCTGATTTACTGCCATTCAGTAAGACAAGGTATGGAAGTAGGACGCTAGATTCTCTGTTTAATGCTCTTTCTGCTGGCCCCTCTTTATGTGTAGGACTAATTGTGCTGCCCTAAGAGGTGGGAATTGTCACAGAACAGAGACTGCCATAGGCTGAACTCTTCTAGGAACCAAAGCAGAAGGTCTTCAAGGAAGGTACCATATTTTTCCTGGGTGAAATGTTATCTGAAAGACTTTGGAAGGTAGAACAGGTACAAGTTGCCCCAGAGGATCAATTAATAGCTATTAATGGTGACTGAGAATTAATGTTACACTTCTCTTGAATTGTAATTTCTTTCCAACTGTCCCATGTTGCTCACAACCTACAGCTAAAAGGTGATCTTGTTTACAATTCCAATACCTAATTTGATCACTATGCTATTTAATCCTGTATTGGGAAGTTGGTACTGATATTTACTGATCCACAGAAAAAGTAAATCAATGAAAAACCTAGTTAAAAGGCAACTTGAGTTGCACTTATTGGCCTCCTTCTAAACAGTACATTATGAAAACAGGAAAAAAAATTAACTTGACAGTGGAGACACCTGAAAACACAACCTCAAGGTCAACATCAAGGTTAAGATAAACAGTGATAAGTTATGTTGACAGTATGTATCTTTTACATGATTTGATGAGAATGGCATTTTTTTTTTTTTTTAAGTTGGAGTCTCACTCTGTCGCCCAGACTGGAGTGCAGTGGCTGCTCCCGGCCACTGCAACCTCGAACTGCTGGGCTCCGGTGATCCTTCCGCCTCAGCCTTCTGAGTAGTTGGAATTACAGGCATGCGCTATCAAGCCCGGCTGATTTTTTGATTTATTGTAGAAATGAGGTCTCGCCAAGTTGCCCAGGTGGGTCTCGAACCCACGGGCTCAGGCAATCCACTCACCTCAGCCTCCCAAAGGCGCGGGATTACAGGCTGAACCACCGAGCCTGGCTGAGAATGGCATTTTATCTTTGTGGTCTTCTTCCCTAAAACTGATAACTGTTGGCTAATTATGAGGAAAACAGCAAACAGATCCCAGCTGAGGGACATTCTACAAAATCCTTGACCCGTACTCCTCAAAGCTGTTAAGGTCATCAAAAACAAGGAGAGTCTTGAGAAACTACCAAAGCCAAGAGGATCCTATGAAGACATAATGATGATATGAAATGTGGTATCTTGGATGGAATCTTGGGCCAGAAAATGGATATTAGGTAAAAACTAAGGGAGTTGGAATAAAGCATTAACCTGAATTAATAATAATATAGAAATATTCGTTAATTAATAATGATAAATGTGCCCTACTAATTGAAAATGTTAACAATAGAGGACACTGGGTGTGCGGTATATGGAAACCCTTTGTACTATTTGCAATGTGTCTATACATCTAAAGCCATTTCAGAATTTAGAAAATATTAAAAATAGGCAACTCAGCCTAGAGGCTTGCTTTATTTTTTTTTTTAGAATAAAGTTAAAGGCTTTAATTGTGAATGTAAAACTATTAAGAAATAAATAATTTAATATATAACTAGTAGGCCGGGTGCGGTGGCTCAAGTCTATAATCCCAGCACTTTGGGAGGCCGAGGTGAGAGGATTGCCTGAGCTGCAGGTTCGACACCAGCCTGGGCAACATGGTGAGACCTCATCTCTACACTAAAAAAAAAAAATTAAACGGGCGTGGTAATGTGACCTGTAGTTCCAGCTACTTGGAAAGCTGAGGCGGAAGGATTGCCTGAGCCCAGCAGGTCGAGCCTGCGGTGGCTGGGAGCATGCCACTGCACTCCTGCCTGGGTGACTCAGTGAGACTCCAACTCAAAAAAACCATATGTGTGTGTATATATATATATATATATATATATATATATATATACACACACACACACAGTTTCCAACATGCAAAAGAGACACATTAAAAGCAACAGAAAATGCGACATGGAGGCGTCTCTCTTTCTTTCGTGGGTCTACTCTGGTCTCACTGCTCCAGCTCAGACATCACTGACTTTTTATAACCACAGTCAAAAGCCGTATTAGGTCATGAGGCTGAGAGCTATTTGCCTGAGTGGCCAGGCATTTTGTTTTTCTGCATCATATAAGCCCTTTACAAAAAATACTTTCTAGAATAATTTAAACATTTATTTGAGTATATACAACTTGCAGCAACTTTTAAAAAAATGTTTTCTGTTTTTAAATTTTTACTTTCGAGTTGTGGGATATAAGTGAGGATTTGCTACATAAGAAAGTTGCATGTAGGTGAGGTTCTAGCGGGACTTCTAGCGGGCCCTCTCTCCCCCTGATAGTGGACCTGGTGCCCAGTGTGTTGCCATGTGCCCTCCATCTCTCCTCCCTGTCTCCCCCAGCAGTGTGCAGCACCTGCTGATCTCACACTTGTGCTCATGTGACCATGGTCAGGGTAACAACATGTGGTATTCAGTTCTTTGTTTCTGTGACAGTTCACTCAGTATGATAGTCTCCAGTTGCATTCATGTTGCTGTGAAGGCCATGGTTTTTGTTCTTCTTTATGACTACATAGTATTCCATTGTACATATCACTACATTTTTTTATCCAGTCCACTTTTGATGGCATCTGGATTGACTCCATGTTGTTGCTATTGTGAATAGTGCTGAGTGTACATACATGTGCGGGTGGGTATCTTTTTAGTGAGTGATTTATGTTCTTTGAGTATATTTTCAGAAGAGGGATTGCTGGATTGTATGGAAGCTCAATTTTTAGTTCTTTGAGAAACCTCAACACTACTTTCCACAAAAATTGAATTAGCTTACATTCCCTCCAACAGCAAAAGCGTTCGCTTTTCTCCCCAGCTGTGCCAGCACCTGTTGTTTTTTGACCCTTTAAATGATAGCCATCCTTGCCTATGTTAGGTGGTATCTTGTAGTTTTGATTTGCATGTCGCTGATGATAAGTGAGCACTTTTTCATGTTTGTTGACTGCCTGAATGTCTTCTTTTGACCAGTGTCTGTTCATGTCCTTTGCCCACTTTTCAATGGGTTTTTTGTTTGTTTGTTTGTTTTTCCCTGTCAGTTTATTTGAGTTCCTTGTAGATCCTGGGTGTTAGGCCTTTGTCAGATGCATAACTTGCAAACTTTTTTTCCCTATTCCATGGGTTAACTCTTTACTCTCTTAATGGTTTTTTGTCTGCTTGTAACAATTTATAACAAAAACAGTAATAAACTGGAAGCTCAGCTTTTGCCTAACAAAATTAAAGGGAAATAAGAAATGAGCACACTAGGGCTACAAAAACTGCCTACTTGCAACCCAAGTTTATGCACATGGTGTTTTTAAAGTTGGAGGGGACCTTAGCCACAATATTTAGCTCTCAGTCTTGGTGGTATGAGGAACACATGCCAAACTGGAATGCCCTATGCCTGAGTTTTCCAATGCCCCTGAGCTCCTTTTTACCTTTCATTTAGGATCAAGATGCCACACTGCTCACTGTCTACCATGCTTCAGCGTGGCTAACAGACTTGCATTTGAATTTGTCTTTGTAGGCCGTGGTTTTATATATAAATTACTGAAAATGACTCTTGCTTAATTGGTGATGTGCACTCGCAAAATATTTTGTATTTGAGCACATCCTTTTATGTAGTGTTTTTAGTTCACAGCAGTTTCTAATTATCTTTTTTTTTTCTGAGAAAAGAAACATATGCCCTTTCTATTACATTTCTATTAACTTTCAGCTGCCGGATCATATTGTTGAATGGAATAACTTTGGTTGTTTTACATCTTCCGAGCACATTATGACTTCTTTTCTCTTTGGGTCAATTCCTGGCTTGTTACATAGCATTGATGCTAGGGTTTTATTTTGTTTTATCCTAAGTTTGCTCCTTTATTTTTTTTGAATCCTATGTCTTCTTCCATTCCATGGGTTGTGTGTGTGTGTTTCATTTTCTTTGAATATACTTTATTTTCAAGTAATTGTAAAAGTTTTCATTTCCTGCATGTCTAAAAAAAATTTCATTTTATCCATTCCTCTTAAGATATATTTCTGTTATTTCATAGTGGTTAATTTTTTGATTATGTCTGATGTCAATCTGATTCTTATTTCTTTGTAAATATATTTTTCCATCTCTATAATAGATTGAAGACTGTTTCTTTATCTTGGAATTCTGAGATTTCTTTATACTTTTTAATTTATTCAACTTAGTATTCAGTGGAATCTTTCAATCAGAAGGTTAATTTGTCTTTGATAATTTTAAGTTAAGATTTGATAAACTTTTTCCTTTCTTAAAAGGAAGTGTTCCTTTTCTCCGCATCCTTGCCAGCATCTGTTGTTGTTGGTTTTATTAATGATGGTCATTCTGGCTGGGGTTAGGTGATGCCTCAGTGTGGCTTTGATTTGCATTTCTCTGATGATTAGTGAGGACGAGCATTTTTTCTATTTTGCTTGGTTTTTTTTTTCTTTTTCTAAACTTTATGTTATTATAAAGATGTGGGGAACAAGTCAGGATTAAGTACATAAGTAGTCTACATGCAGGTTCAGTTTGGGCTTCCAACTGGTCCTCACTTCCCCTGGTTTAGCATCAGGTACCCTTAGCAATGGTCTGTGTGCTCCCCACCTCTCCCCCTGCAACCCCCCTAGCAGTGTCCCACTAATGCTGATCTCTCTCTTGTCGTATTGTGATAAATGTTCAGGGCCCGTTTATGAGTGAGAACATGTGATATTCAGTTCTTTGTTTCTGTGACAGACCACTGACTATGATGGACTGACTATACAATCTGCTGAGAAGTTCATAACTTTGTTCTTTACAGCTGTGTAATATTCCATATATATGTACCACATTTTCTTTATCCAGTCCACTTTCGATGGGCAGTAGGGTTGACTCAATGTTTTTGCTATTGTGAATAGTGCTGCAATAAACATGTATGTGTAAGTATCTTTTTTGTAGAATGATTTGAGTTCCTCTGGGTATATTCCCAGAAGGGAGATTGCTGGGTCATATGGAAGGTCAATTTCTAGTAATTTTATTTATTATTTATTTTTTTTAAAGTTATTTTATTTTATTTTAAAGATTAGGGTACAATTCAGGATTGAGTATACAAGTGGTCATCTTACAGGTAAAGTTTGGACCTCCCTTTGGTCCCTACTTTGCCTGGTTTGAGATCAGGTACCCTTTTTGATGTTGTGTCCCCCACCCCAACCTGGCAGTATCCTGCTATGGCCAATCCCTATCTTATAGTATTATGGTGAATGTTCAGGGTCTGCTTATGAGTAAGAACACGTGGTACTCTGTTCTTTGTTTCTGTGATCGATCACTGAGTATGACAGACTAAATCAATTCAAGTTGCTGCAAAGTTCGTATACGTCTGTCCTTCTTTATGGCTGGGTGATATTCCATTGTGTATATGTACCACATTTAAAAAATCCAGTCCAGTTCCAATAGGTAGCATGGTTGTTTCCATGTTTTTGCTCTTGTGAACAGTGCTGCAAGAAACACGAGTGTGCAGAGATCTTTTTTGCAGAATGATTTGAA
Organism: Carlito syrichta; assembly: GCF_000164805.1. Lineage (NCBI taxonomy): Eukaryota > Metazoa > Chordata > Mammalia > Primates > Tarsiidae > Carlito > Carlito syrichta. The sequence goes on from NW_007245923.1 coordinate 649,567, forward strand.
TTTCTCTGGATCTATTCCCAGTAGGGGAATTGCTGGGTCATATGGAAGGTCAATGTCTGGTTCTTTTAGAAATCACCACACTGTTTTCCAAAGAAGTTGTACTGTAGAAGGAGCACCAGCAATGTAGAAGTGTTCCTTTTTCTCGCATCCTTGCCAGGATCTGTTGTTTGTTTTATTAACGATGGTCATTCTGACTGGGGTTAGGTGATACCTCAATGTGGTTTGATTTGCATTTCTCTGATGATTAGTGAGACTGAGCATTTTTCAGTCTGTTGGCTGTCCGTATCTCTTCTTTTGAGAAGTATCTGTTCATGTCTTTTGCCCACTTTTTAATGGGGTTGTTTGATTTTTTTTCCTTTCAGCATGTTTGAGTTTCTTGTAGATCCTGAATGTTAGGCCTTTGTCAGATATACAGTTGGCAAATATTTTTCCCCATTCTGTGGACTGTCTCCCCACTCTCTTGATGGGGTGTTTTTTTTTGCAGAAACTTTTCAGTTTGATGAGGTCCCACTTGTCTATCTCAGGCATGGGCACTTGGGGTTTTAATTAGGAATTGGTTGCCAGTTCCAATTTCCATAAGGGTGTCGCCTATATTTTCTAAGGTTCTTATAGTTTGAGGTTTTACATTTAGGTCTTTGATTCATTTAGAGGTGATTTTTGTGTAGAGTAGTAGGCAGGGGTCCTGTTTCAATCTTCTGCATGTGGCCAGTCAGTTTTCCCAGCACCATTTACTGAATAGGTTCTCCTCTCCCCAGTGGTTGTTGCTGGAGGCTTTGTCGAAGATGAGTTTGTTGAGAAATTGAGGTTTTGCTTCTGGAATTTCTATCCTGGTCTTTTAGTCCATTTGCCTATTCTTGAACCAATACCAGGTTGTTTTGATTATTGTAGCCTTATGGTAGAGTTTAAAGCCTGGAAGTGTGATACCTCCTGCTTCATTTCTTTTGCTGAGGATTGTTTTGGTTATTTGTGATCATTTATATTTCCATATGAATTTTTGTATTTCTAGTTCTTTTAAAAATTGCCACACTGCTGAACTAGTTTGCACTAATTTAACAGTTGAGCTAGTTTGAACTAGTTTGCACTCCCACCAACAGTGTAGAAGTGTTTCCTTTTCTCTGCACCTGCACCAGCATATGTTGTTTTTTTTAAATTTATTAATAATGGCCATCCTTATTGGAGTTAGGTGGTATCTCAGTGTGATTTTGATTTGCGTTTCTCTGATGATTAGTGAGGCTGAGCATTTTTTCATGTATCTGTTGGCTGTTCAATTCTTCTTCTGCAAAGTGTCTATTCATGTCTTTTGCACCCTTTTTTTTTTTTTTTTTTTAAATTAATCAGTATTTTTATTATAGTTTTGTGGGGTACAGTTAAGGGTTAGGTGTACAATTACGTTTCATTCAGACACCCTGTTGATAAGAGGTGTTTTCCCAGCCCCAGACAGATATTTGCTACTGTTAATCCCCTCCCCCTCCCCCCCATAGTTTCCCAGTACCGTCAGTCATTTTCTTATAGTATTACATTGGATGTTCAAGGTCCATTATATGAGTGAGAACATGTGATATTCTGATCTTTGTTTCTGTGTGAGGTCACTCAGTATTATAGACTCTAGTTCCATCCAGGTTGCTGCAAAATTCATGATTTTGTTCTTTTTTATGGCTGTGTAGTATTCCATCGTGTATATGTACCACATTTTTTTAATCCAGTCCTCTTTTGATGGGCAGCATGGTTGTTTCCAGGTTCTTGCTATTGTGAACAATGCTGCGATAAACATACGTGTGCAGGTATCTTTTTTATAGAGTTTTGCACACTTTTTAATAGAGGTGTTTATTTTTTTTTTCTTTCCCTTTCTGCTTGCTTGAGTTCTGTGTAGATCCTGGATGTTAGGCCTTTGCCAGATACACAGTTAGTAAATATGTTTTCCCATTCTGTGGGTTGTCTCTCCACTCTCTTGATGATTTCTCTTGCTATAAAGAACTTTTCAGTTTGATGAGGTCCCTCTTGTCTATCTTAGGTCTTTATGGCACACACTTTTGGGGTTATGATCAATACTGTGTAATTTATAAACCATGATATACATAAGGATATCTCCTGCGTATTCTTCTAAGATTCTTTTTTTTTTTTTTGAGTTGGAGTCTCACTTGGTTGCCCAGACTGGAGTGCAGTGGCCGCTCCCGGCCACCGCAGCCTCGCCTGCTGGGCCCCAGCGATCCTTCCGCCTCAGCCTTCTGAAGAGCTGAAATTACAGGCATGTGCTACCACACCCGGCTGATTTTTTGATTTATTGTAGAGATGAGGTCTCGCTGCCCAGGCAGGTCTCGAACCCGCGGGTTCAGGCTAAGATTCTTATAGCTGGAGGTTTTTACATTTAGATCTTTGATTAATTTTGAGTTGATTAGTTAACCCAGGGGTTGTTATTGATGGCTTTATTAAGGATGAGTTGGTTGAGAGATTGAGTTTTTGCTTCTAGTATCTCTAACCTATTCCATTGGTCTATATGCCTGTTCTTGTACCAATACCAAGCTGTTTTGATTATTGTAGTCTTATAGTAAAGTTTAAAGTCTGGGAAATGTGATACTTCCCACTTTGTTTCTTTTATTGAGGATTGTTTTGGCTATTTGTGCTCTTTTTTGTTTCTGTATGAATTTCTTTATTGTCATTCCAGGTCTGAGAAGAATGATGTTGGTAATTTGATGGGACTGTGTTGAATCTGTACATTGCCTTGGGTAGGATGGACATCTAGACGATATTGATTCTTGCAATTTGTGAGCATGGAGTGTTTTTCATTTGTTTGTGTCCTCTTTTATTTCTTTGAGCAGTGTTTTATAGTTCTCATTGTAAAGTTCTTTCACTTTTCTGGTTAGGAAGATGCCAAAGTATTTCATCTTTTTGCTGTGGGGCTATTGTGAATGGGATTGCGCTTTTTATTTGGTTCTCTATCTGATTGTTACTGGTGTATAGAAATGTCACTGTCTTTTGCATGTTGATTTTGTACCCTGAAACTTTACCAGGGAGGTTTTTTGTACCCCAAAATTTTGTAGGGAAGTTTTTGGAGGACTCCCTTGGGTTTTCAAGGTATCAGATCATATCATTTGTAAAGAGGGACTGCTTAACTTCCTCTTGTCCTGAAGGATACCACTGATTTCCTTCTCTTACCTGATTGCTCTAGCCAGGATTTCCAGCACTATGTTGAACAGGAGGGATGAGAGTGGGCAACATTGCCTTGTTCCTGTTTTCAGGGGGAATGCTTCTAACTTCTATCCGTTGGGTAGTATGTTAGCTGTGGGTTTATCATAGATGGCTCTTACTGTTTTGAGAAACGTTCCTTCTATCGCTTAGATGTTCGAGGATTTTTATAAAGAAGGGATGCTGAATTTTATAGAAAGCTTTTTTTGCATCTAATGATGTCATTATGTAGTTCTTATATATTTTTTCTTTTTGAAAATCTTCCAGAACTATTTTATATTTTTAAACTTTATATTCTAATGCTTTTGTTTGGATAAATTCAGTCATGATATTTTTAATCTCCAAGAACTCACTTGATCACGGAATGTTCCTGCTTTTTTTTTTTTCTATGGATTATAAGATTTTTTTTTATGGGCATATTGACAACTCTCTTCTGTTTCCTGAAATGATCTTCCCTTTGGGTTAAATGTTGTATTTGTTCATCCTTTTTTTTTTTTTTTTTTGAGTTGGAGTCTCACTCTGTCGCCCAGACTGGTGGCCACTCCTGGCCACCGCAGCCTCGACCTGCTGGGCTCCAGCGATCCTTCCGCCTCAGCCTTCCGAGTAGCCGGAATTACAGGCATGCACTACCACGCCTGGCTGATTTTTTGATTTATTGTAGAGATGAGGTCTTGCTGCCCAGGCGGGTCTCGAACCCGCGGGCTCAGGCAATCCACTCGCCTCAGCCTCCCAAAGGCGCGAGATGACAGGCTGAGCCACCGATCCTGTTCATCTTAATTTTTTCTCTTTCTCTTTCTTGCCACTTGTTTGGTTTAGATACCCAGTGATTCCTGACTGACTTCACATTTATAAATGAAAAAATGGTGAGGGTGAGTATAGTTAATTGTCATGACTTTTCTGTGACATTGAGCATTTCTATTTTGTACACAAATGTCTTAATTTGTTCAGGCTGCTGTAACAAAATATCTTCAACTGTGTAATTTATAAACACAGTAATTTACAAAGGGGACCACCAAAAAACCTGAATTATCTTTTGGAGGGCAGGCCCCTTGAAATACAGTCTTCCTCTGCTAGGTAAGTGTTCTAGGAACTCATTGGCACCTAGCATTCACCAGGCATTGCTCAGGTTCTCTCATTTAATCCTTTAAGCAGAAAGGTGCTTCTACTATCTCTGTCTTATGGGGGACTGCATTCCAAAGTTCATAAAAAAACAAAAACTCTATATAGTCCATCACCCTAAATTTCTTCATGGAATTGCTACTTTGGAAACCAACATATAGGCTGTCTGAAAATCCAACACAACATGTTTTCTCTCCCACCTTGTGATAAACCATTGTTTCTTCAACTGAGTCCCAGATAAAGCAACTTACTTGCAGTTAGTGGGGCATGATGTATGAAAAATTGAGATCTGAGCAGGAGACAGCGAAGTCTTGCATTCTAACTCCTTCTGTCTCTGGGACAATCACTTCCTGAGTGAACTGGTGGGTAGCATCCCCTCCTGTTTTTTTTTTTTTTTAATTTTTAATTTTGAAGATGTGGGGTATAATTCAAGGTTAGGCATACAAATGTTCATTATGCAGGTACCCTTGTTGATGAGGTGTGTCCCCCTCCCCTTCCCTCAAATTCCTGGAGTTGAACTTGTGAAGTTCAGTGAGCATAGAAGGCATCCCCAATGTTACTTGAAGGAGCCACACAGCTGCTATGTGGGAGATTTGGTATGTACACTCACTCTACTCCAAGACCAATCCCTTTTCATGGGCTCTTCCCGGCCATCTCAACATGGCCCTCTGTCCTCCAATTCATCAAACCAGGCTGGTTTAGTCCAGCTTGATACTCAGTACACGAGACTTCTGTTTTCAGGTATAAATCTCCAGACATTTTATGAACCAGTAATGTCCAAAGTGTGCATGGACTCTTGCTGCTTGGTAATTACTACTGACCTCTTTCCTGGACCCTTCTCCATAAAGAGACCACCTCCTTGTGGGCAACTCCGCCTCTCCTTTTCTCCAAGGCTGTAGGTGGAGCAACCAAGTTCCTAATTAACCAGCCTGCACAGGGAACCTTGGGGTCAGGTTTTCAGGTCAGCATTTGATGGAGGGGTAACCGGGGAGGTGGTGCATCGATGTTGATTAAAGTGCTATGATGAATCAAGATAAAAATCGGCATTTAATTTCTTTCAGACTAATCTCATCTTGCTGACCAAATTTAAAGGTGAATTGTCTTATTTTTTGGTTTGTGGGGTGAGGGAGCTATTCATGGAAATGGTAAACTTGACAAAAATGTTCTGTAATTTTTTTTCTCCAATCACTGCCATTTAATCAAATAAGGACTCATATCATGAGTTAGTGGAGATGCAAGATCTCCCACTTTTTCACAAGTTCAACTCCAAGAATTTGGAAAAGCAAAAGAGAGTGTACAAATGGGAAGAGATACTGCCCACCAGTTCACTCAGGAAGTGAAATATTGTTCCAGTACCCAGAAATATGCTAAGTGTGTTCGCCATGGCTCTCGGCTGGGGAACTACACCTAAGAACGATCTTGTCCATGTCTTAAGCATCTCATTTATCTCATTCTCGCCTCCTAAGCCAGTGGAAAGATGATCCTTGGAGGAAACAAAACAAAACAAAAAAACCTGTCCGATAGCACACATTCAGAATAACAATGTGCTTTGAAAACTACCACAAAATGTGTGCTTTTTTTTTTAATCAATATTTTTTATTATGGTTTTGTGGGGTACAGTTAAGGGTTAGGTATACAATTACGTTTCATTCAGGCACCCTGTTGATAAGAGGTGTTTCCCCTTCCCCTGACAGATATTTGCTACTGTTAATCCCATCCCCCCCCCCATAGTTTCCCAGTACCGTCAGTCATTTTCTTATAGTATTACATTGGATGTTCAAGGTCCATTATATGAGTGAGAACATGTGGTACTTGGATCTTTGTTTCTGTGAGAGGTCACTCAGTATTATAGACTCAAGTTCCATCCAGGTTGCTGCGAAATGTGCTTTTATTTTCTAATTAAACTGACATCCATCTCTGGGGAAAAGAGAGAGAGAGAGAGAGCGCGAAAAGAAAATAGTTTCAAATGATAATTGTCTTTTCTTTGATTGTCAAAAATGAAATAAATAATAGGAAAAAAGTAACTCAGTCAGTAAACTAGACTACTGCTAATTATTTAATTGTTCTGGGACCATACATCATATTGACCTAAAAATCTCCAAGATGAAGTGATTACAACAGCAGTGAATCCTCACATTCCAGTTGGAAAGGTTGCGGGACAGGAACAAGGCTCGTTCAGCAGAGATGGCTGAAGAGGAGGCTTCCTGGAGAAGTAGCAGTCTTTTATCAGTAGATGGGAGTAGAGCTACACAGATGGAAGCTGGCTTCGCAGTTTGTCCTGAAAGTTTGTCTCCAGACCTATGTGCGCAAGCTCCATAGGGCATTACAAAGGAGGAAAGGAAAGACACAGGGAGGCTAAGATCAGATCATATGGACTTTCAAATCCCTGTTACACTGGGACACAGGAGATCACAGGCAAATTCAGGAAACTATTTCCTGCCAAAATGTACCTTTCATTTTGCACATATTTAATTTTGTTGGGAAAGAATAAAATTAATTTTAATTTCATTTGTCACAATCTTATTACGGATTCTCTCATTGTCTATTCCTTCTCTTGTCTTATTCTCTTCCTCTTTTCTTTGTGTCTACAATCCTTTTTGTAGCCATCACATCTTTTTTTTTTGGATTGGACTAAAATATAACTAAATATATTTTTTGAAAGCTATAGATATCCCTGTGGAGTATGTGATTATGATAAATTTTCTGTAAAGCATGAAAGAACAGAAAGTCATAGACTGTCTTGTACAACTTGTTTATTTTCTTTGGAAGGAAATCAGGTACATTTAATATATTGTTTTGGTAATTAAAATATATCCTAACATAGATATTGCATAACAGAAGCAATAACAAAACACATAAGAAAGTCAGATGTAGAGGTTTGATCATACTCCTAAACTTCTGTCATATATTTATCATCAGAGAGAAAATGTATGTATGTATATATGTATTTATTTATTTATTTCCTCATTCCTGTTTCTTACTCCCTTTTCCTTCTCCCACCCCCTCTCTTACAGCTACTGTGCTAAGGCATTTTATATACATATATATCTGTTTGTTAGCATGTGTTACTGTAAAATATTAATTGTTGCTTTGGGGCATGCTTTCTAATTTATAGAAACAGTATTAGGCTGCTGATCTCATTGTGTTCCCCCCTCCCATCCCAGTACAGTGTTTTAAACATCTATACATTTGCTCTGTGTACGTACAGTCTTTTGCTTCCAGTGGCTGCAGAGGATTCTGTCCAGCACATGATGCTTTCTGGTTCCTGCCAGAGTAGACACCTAGACTGCTCATGGCTCTCCAGATCCGAAACAGGGTTGGAATGAGCGTTCTTACCCAGGTCTCCTATGGACTTGTGTGAGGGTCTCAGGGATCTAAGCCTGAGAGCAAGATTGCTGTGTCATAGGACATGGGTCTGGTTAATCTGATGGCTCTCCAAATGGTTATACTACTTTATATTCTTACCAGCAGGGCTTGGTTTTACATCTCTATATCCTCGACTTGGTGTCGTCTAAAAAGAACCAAGACATTCTCTCCTTTTATTCAGATCTTGTATGTTCCTTGTTAGAGTTTTAAAATATATTTCTATTTAAGAAATGGAAATTTGTGTATTCCTTTAGTTAATTCCCAGATATTTTGTAATTGTTGTAGCTATTGTGACTTTTCCTTAAAATTATATTTCCTAGTTGTGTGTTGTTTGTGCAGATAAGTGCTATTAATTTTTTAAAGTGATTTTGTATTTAGAAAGCTTTCTGAACAAGCTTACTGACACTAATAGCTTATCTGTTGATTCTGTTGTACTTTATTGGTTGATTCTGTTATATTTTGAGGAAGATGTTACCTGCAAGCAAGGACAGTTCATTTTTTTATCCTTACCCTATGACATATCAGTCCTTAAAACATGGACCAGGACCTTTAGGCTATATTAAGCAATAGTTGCAGCAATAGTAATTCTTGTCTTTGTTCCAGATGAAATAAAATGTTTACTTTTCCTTATTTATAATGTCTGCTATAGGTTTTTGGTATATACTTTCTGTCAATTTAAGAAAATCTCTTTCCTTTCTGTTTCTAGTGTGCTAAGATGTTTTTTTCTGTATCTATTGACATAATCACATACTTTTTTCCCATTATTCTATTAATGTGGCATGTTACATTCATAGATTCCTCAAATGTTAATGTACTCTTACATTCCTAGGAGGCATATTGTTTTAGTGATAGCAAAACTGAAAGTCTCTGAGAAGAAGGCCTCAGCATTAAATTTATCTGACATATTGTGCCAGTATATTTTGTAAATTGCTTATCTATCATCTATCTACTTATCTATATGTAAATACATATATACTCCCCAGCTGGATTTTATTTATAAAAAATTTGTGTATTTGTTTTTACCTGTTTAAACTTCAGTCACCTTCAAAGTGCTCTCTGTTTAAATCAATACACCCATTGAGACACTTTTTCCACTGCTCAAAACAGTTTTTGAACTTGTCAATCTTGATGCTTTTTAGTGCTTTTGCCATTTTTTGCTTCACGTTTTTCACATTAGGAAAACATTTCCCTTTGAGGGCTTTTTTCATCCAGGACAACAACAACAAAAAAGTTGCTAGGGCAAGATTGGTGAATACGGGGGGAGGAACATGGGAATCATGCCGTTTCTGATCAAAAACTGCTGAACACTCAGTGCGGTGTGGGCAGGTTGTTCATTTAAACCACCCATCAGGAAATAGGCAAACGTGTTGAAAGAATCTCCAAAAAAAAATTCACTGAAGCTGAATGCATCCTCTCACAACAGTGCTAGCTTGTACCCTGATGTCAATGGGCGGAGGAAGTCTATATTACAAGGGGCTCATCCTCCAAAAAATAATTATGGTTTTTTTGGGGGGTCCCCTTTTATGTCTTTATTGAATTGATATTTTTTAATCTACTCGGTTTTAAGCCTGGACTGGATACTGAGGATATGTTTTCCACTTCACCAGTATTGGAGTCTTTTTTGTGAAAAATTTGGCCTTAAAGTAGTGGTGGTTTTCATGGGAACTCAAGTTCACAGCCTGGCCAATGGCCATTAAACAAGATTATGGAGAAGCAACGAGGCCTCTGTTGACTTTGTCTTTGTCATAAAAGGTTGATTGTCACTTCTGTCACCATTTGGAGGCTGTTTGGCACATAGGTATTAGGATCTTAATAAACACCTGTGTATGCGAGGGCTTCTATTTAGTTTCATAGCCGACAGTGTGTATGATTCATTAACATTTTAAAAATACTGGTTTTCTTTGTTTATTGCTCAATTACTTCGGACCTATTGACACAGTTATAAACTAATTAGAATGATAAACAAGTACTTGGCAAAATAAGTGTTTTTTTTTTTTTGAGTTGGAGTCTCACTCTGTCGCCCAGACTGGAGTGCAGTGGCCACTCCTAGCCACTGCAGCCTCAACCTGCTGGACTCCGGCGATCCTTCCGTCTCAGCCTTCCAAGTAACTGGAACTACAGGTGCGCACTACCTCGCCCGGCTAGTTTTCGATTTATTGTAGAGATGAGGTCTCACCAAGTTGCCCAGGTGGATCTCGAACCTGAGGGCTCAGGCAATCCACTCACCTCAGCCTCATAAGGCGTGGGATTACAGGCTGAGCCACTGAGCCTGGCTAAAGTAAGTGTTTTTAAAATCCCACCTTAAAGTGATTAAAACCGTGAAAATATAACTCTCCTACAAATGTTTCTCCTGAGAAAATATTTAAACTTCATGCAAATCATGTACTTGAGGGAAGCAAGGATGCATCCTGAAAAATATTTCAACTTTGAATATGAGTAATGAGTTGTAGATGCAAATTGCTCAGTGATGACGTGCACACACAGAAGTATTGGATTGTATATTGTCAGGGTGGTCTTCATCCTGAAAATAGGGTTGGAAGGAAATAACAGCAGAGGGTACCTGAGGTGAAGTAATTGGATTTCCCGATTTCTCCTCTCACCTAATTGGATGTGCAAATGATCTGTCTGCACGATGAGCTCATGCCCATGGCTCTTCCCTCCTGCATTCATATGTGGTGAGTGTGTGCATATGTATGACTTTACACCAAGCCATAGAGGCTTTATTTTCCTGCGGTGAGGTCTCAACACCCCCAGAACAAAAAGAAAAATGGTTTCTTAATCATGATGGTCTTTGTAACATCTCCATGCAGTTTTCTATAGTTTTATTTGACCTGTCATAAAAGCAGAGGATGGAGATGAGGCAATGCCTATTAAACTAGGAGTGTCAAAGGAGCTTTGGCTGAGCATTGGTGTACATGTTACGCTCAGCAGGGGCCACTTCCTTATGTATAACTATAATATTGTGTCTGGGTGTATTTTCATACCCAGTATTCCAGACATTGATTTTGTCTCAGCCACCCTCCCACATTGTGAAGGGCCTAAGTATAGGTTCCACTCTGACCCTGTGGGAAAATCTCCTTGTGGTCCAGAATCCTTTTAGGGATTAGCATCTCAATAAATACCACTCCAGATTTCCATATGAGCTGAACTAAACCACTGGATACATTTACCTTAATGATCCGTGCTTATTCTTTTCTTTCGTAGTTACAATGGCTGCAGCTTGGGGAAGACTGAACTGACTGGAAGACAAGGATAGGGGAGTCAAGAAAGGTTTCCTAGAGAGGTACCTTTAAACCTGGGTCTTAGAGAAGAAGCCAGATTGGTCTAGTGAAGAAGGGACAAGGGTATTCCAGGCAGAGGGCATAGCAAGATCAAAGGTCTAAAGGTATGAGAGTAGGTGGCTCATGGGGAAGTGAAAGTCATAGAACACAGTAGAAGGATGGGAGACAGAGGAGAGTGGAGAAATAGTCAAGACAGACCATGACTGCAATTTCAACTTTCTCCTCATTGCCTTGGGAATCCATGGCGGTATCTTAAGCCCTATGTTCCTAGGCCCTTTTGCTTTTGTAGCTTCTTTTCTTGTGGTTCTTCATTGACTTCTCTATAGCAAGTTAGCACAAGGCCAATTTCTCCATTTAAAAAAATTAGAGTGAAACATTGTTTTGTACTCTAGGTAAGAGTAATTCCTCTCTCCATCTCCTCTTGTTTAAGAACTCTATTACAGTAGTAGCCTTAAATGAAATTATTAAAGGAATAAATACCTCTGTAATCCTCAGGCTAATTACTTACTAAAGGCACAGGACTCTAAAAGCCCCAGGCTGCTGGTTTTTGTTGCATTCCTGACACCAGTAGTCATGGTCATGAAGGAGGCACTAAAGAGTTAACCCTATTGGGAAAGGGGACAGATTTTACCTTTGAAATTCATGCTAATTTAGTTTTTCTACTCAGGCTCTCAGAGTATACATGACTTAGATTTATGGTGATGATGGGACCAGCTTTCAGCCTGTCTGACATTTTATGGTTTATAGAGTGGGGTAGTATGGTGACAAAAGCATTGGTTTACAACCAGCATTGGGTTCTTGGGATTGAGTTCCTCGGAAAGAGAGACCAGGGAAAGGAAAACCAACAATTGCTGAACACCTACTATGTACCAGGTACTATAAAGGGAACTTCCTACACATGATCTCATTCAGTCTTTTGAAGAACGGGTTATCTTCTCTCGTTTCTAGCTAAGAAAACTGAGAGTTAAGGAACTTGTTTGAGGTTAAACAATGACGAATGGTCACGTAATCTGATCTCAAACTGCATACTATTTCTCTCACTTTAAGCTGAATGGCATACTTTTTTTTCTTACTCTAATTTGTCCCAGACCAATTCTGAAAATGATACAAATCAAATAAAACATTAAATACTCTTTGGAGACCAGGATCCTGACTTCTTCATCTTTGTACTCCTAGAGCCTAGCCTAGATCTTGTTATCTAGTGGCTGAGAATGTTTGTTGAATGTTTGACAGGAAGCAGGAGAGAAGGAAGGAGAAAGAAAAAACAAGGAAGGAAGAAGGAACTGTATTTTGAATCTCTGTTGTTAGATACATAGATATTTAGGAATGTTGTTATTTTGATGAATTGACCACTTTATCATTATGAAATAAACCTTTATCTGCATTAATATATTTTTGCTCTGGAATCTACTTTGACATTATTACAGTCACTCCACCTTTTTAAAAAAGTTGGTGAACTTTTTTGTCTTTTTCTTTAGTCTTTTTTCTCCTTGTTTCATTTCAGATAGTTGTTATTGCTATGTCTTCAAGTTCATGAATGTTTTCTGTTCTGATGTCTAATCTGTTGATTATTCCACCATTTATATTTTTCACTTTAAAAGTTGTAGGTGTGTGTATGTGTTTGTATGTGAAGATTTACAGGGGCTGGGCAGTGCAAGGCAACCCTGACCTGTATCACCCTCAGCCCCAGGTGACAGATGACTCAGAGGAACAGGCAGGAGCTCCAGGCAGGGTCTCTGTACCCCAGTCTCTCCTCTTATGATATGGGAATGGGGACACCAGCTTTCTTTTCCTCACAATCCATTAGAAGAGAAAAAAGATTAGTCCAGGCAGGGTGGCTCATGCCTGTAATCCCAGCACTTTGGGAGACTGAGGCGGGAGAATTGCTTGAGCCAGCCTAAACAACATCGCAAGATGGATGTCCCTACAAAAAATTAAATATTAGCCAAGTGGGTGGTTCATGCCTGTAGGTCCAGCTGTTTGGGAGCTGGGCGGCAGAAGGATTAGCTGAGCCCAGGAGGTCAAGGCTGCGGTGAGCCATGGTAGTACTGCTCCACACTCCAGCCTGTGTGAGAGAGCAAGACTAGAAGAAGAAGAAGAAGAAGAAGGTGGTGAAGAAGAAAGAAGAGGAGGAGGAGGAGGAGCAGAGTAAGGTTCAATGAGAACACTTCTGAAAACCTTTGAATACTGAAGAGGCTTTATTGGCAGGTAGCTTGTTTTAGCGGTACATAGGGGAGGATCTGGAATTTTTAGAGAGACTAGGTCAATTTCAACAACTTTATGTTTGATTTGCTGCAATCAGATATCCTGAGTAAAAGTATTTTGAAAGCCACTTAGAATGGGTGAGAAAGCGCAGGGTGTACAACTGTAAATGGAGGAGCCCAAACCTTGCAAGGGCTACTTCTTAGAGCCTGCTGGAGCTGCCTGGGTTAGGGGGAGGGAGTAGAGAATGGGGAAGAAGGGAGGGGAGATGGAGTGTGTGGCTTATAGCCCCTGGTACTTTTTTCTATAGAGTACGGCTGCTTGTATCTGTTTTACATATTGAGTTTCATTTAAAGATTTCACTTGAATGAAAACTCTCAAAGCTTATTAAAAAAAAAAAGACCTCAAACAATACAGCACAGTTAGGGAAAGATTCTGAGATACACCAGGCTAGGGTGAGAGTATGGAATGAATGTCCTGTGTTAGTTCAGGAGCCAGTTGGGTGCCCAGATAAGAGTGTGAAGAGTCTTGCAGCCTTTGGATAAACTATGAACTCATTTGCATAGTGTATTAAGGTCATTCTTTTGAGCACTATCATGGCTCATTGCAGGCTTGACCTACTGGGTTCAGGCAATCCTTCCGCCTCCCACCCTTCCAAGGGTTCAGGTAATCCTTCTGCCTCCCACCCTTCCAAGCTCCTGAGCCTACAGGCAATCACTACTCACTTGGTTAATTTTTTTAAACTTTTTGTAGAGATAGCCATCTTGTGATGTTTCCTAGGTTGGTCTCAAACTCTTGGGCTCAAGCAATCCTCCATAGTGTACTAAGGGCATTGATTTGACAATCATTCATTCAAAGTCTAGGTATTGAGTGCTTTTGGTATAAATTAACTTTTAGCTAATGTAAGCCAATTAAGCAATATCAACAATAATCAATAAACAATTCAGTTCTTGCCTTAGCTCCTAAACTTCTTCTCTGGGAACTAGGGAAACACTTAATAAGGACACCTGTCCCTTTGAATCCTGTCTAGATTCTCTTTTTTCATCTGTTAGGTGTTCCACCACAGTCATTCCCTTGATGAGGTCATGTGTGGACTACCAATTTCAGGGACTGTTTAGCCTCTTGGTCAACAAATGCTCACAGATTTGACTTTTAATTTTATTTTTTACTTTATTTTATTATAAAAACGTGGGGTACAAGTCAGGGTTAGGTACATAAGTAATCTATATGCAGGTGAAGCTTGGGCCTCCAATGGGTCCCCACTTCCCCTGGTTTAGGTCCAGGTATCCTTTGTGTCGTTACGTAACTCCCCCCACCCCTGACAGTGTCCCAGGACTGCCAATCCCTCCCTTTGTTCAGGACCCATTTATGAGTGAGAACATGTGGTATTTGGTTCTTTGTTTCTATGATAGATCACTAAGTCTGACTGACTCCAGCTCCATCCAAATTGCTGTGAAGTCCATGATTTTGTCTTTTTTATGGCTATGTAATATTCCATTGTGTATATGTACATTTTCTTTATCCAGTCTACTAACTAGAGCATCCTCATTGATATTTTCTCTGCAAATCTATGCCCTTCACTGTAGAGCAATCAGGGAATCATCTCTGGTCCCCCATGCACTCTGAAAAAAATGGCAAGTATCTGTTGTACTTGGTGCCTGGGTGAGCCATTGTATTCTCTCTGCCCAAGTATTGTACTTATTTAAGCCTACCCTATTGCTGTCCTCTAAATTCTGAGGCCCACCTTGGCAATGGGGTGTCTTTGCTGCTCCCTAGAGTTTTGGCAGAAAGAATAGCTTCAAGAGTGTGCAGAAAAGGGAAAGGCATTGATTGCACCAAACCTTTTAATTCAGCATCCAATTATTGAGTGTCTTATAGGTACCGACATTGTGCTGGGCATGAAGGGATGAACTCAGCAGCAGGGTAACCCTTCCAACAGAGAGACTAGATGAGGGGGAGCTGAGGATCTCTGGACTACTTGTATATACCTCATGGTAATTTCTCCTCTGGGTGCAGTTTTCTATTTACTTATTCTCATTGTCCTGTAAGTTACACATAACTTTGCAAAACACAAAAATTCCATATCAGTGGGAAGGATTCTTTACTACATTAAGAAGATCAGAATTGATGATCTACCAATCAAAGTAGGTTACTTTGCCTTTGGGTAAAATTTGATGCAGAAATTTTTGTTTGACTGACACAGCCTTTAATTCTTTTTTACATTTGAATGCCTTCAGATAGGACACATACTCTGTGATTTGTCACAAGCCCCACCACTCCCTATTATGACATGCTTAACTATATTTTTTTACCTTTCATAATAGTCCCCTGTAGATAACTGCATTTGTGACTCCTAGACAATAACTTCTAGGAAATAGGACTGAGACAAGGAAAATTACCAAAAAACTGTGAAATTCTAAACAAAAAATTCAATTACTTAACTTTCTGTTGAGTATCTACCATGTGTTAGGGTATGTGCTGTTAAGTACAATAGGGGTTTAGAGAAAAATAGTATAAAATGGTAAGTGAAATGAGTCACAAAAGTAGCATAAAGCAAAGGGCACTTAGCTCTTCATTGGATATCCAGAGAATGTTCTGCAGAGGATGCTAATGAGTTTGGGGCTTATTTTGTATGTATAGCATGTTATAATGTATATTCTGCAGCTCATCACAGAGCTTTAAGCAGAAAAGTGACATGAAGAAGGTAAAAAAATACAACAATGATAGCAGTAGCTAGGAGAATTAGAGAAGGTCAAAACTAATGACAGAGTTATCCATTAGGCAGCTCTCCTGAGCTGTGCAGATTAAAAATGAAAATAGGGGTCTTCTCGGGTGTGTGGGGGTGTGGACATGAGCAAAACCTTCCACAATATAATGAACAGAGCAAGAGCTCAGGGCTGTGAAGAAAGCAGCCTATGGAGTCATTGTATTTGGAGACCTGGGATATAAAACTGGGTGAGACTCAGGATCATAGGAGCCACACAGAAGAGTCTGAACCATTTTGATATTTCTCCTCAGTGCCCAATCTTTGGTAGCATTGACTCACTGGCTGTTTCTTGCAGGCTCAAACTCTTAAGGTCCCCCTTGAATCCTCTGTGTCGTCTCTCATATTCACCACATTCAAGTCAATTCAAAGCCTACTGGATCTAGTTCCAAATTATATAAGAAACTGGCTTCTCTTCCCTACCTTCACCTCTAGACCCATTGTTCATTGTCTGAGATAAGTTCCCTTAGGCCTGAGTTCCTGCTCCTTATACTCCCTGGGCTGTGTGCACAGGTAGCATTGTGACTATTTAAATTAATTACAACTACATATTTAGTCCCTCAGTCACATTAGTCACATTTCAGGTTCTTAGTGTTGCTAGTAGCTACCATATTGGATAGTATAGATATTGAATATTTCTATGTACATAGCACCTGCTCACTCGGAGTTTCCATTTGATGGCTGGTAGTGTGCTGATGACTCCAGGAGATGCATATCTGAAAGGAAAAGTGATAGTTAAATTAAGTTAGTTAGGTTTCTAGTCTAAGAGCTCTAAGACTTGAGAGAATGTTAGCTGGAGTTAAGAGATAGCAGGAAAACTAACCACCATGGTTAGAGAACTGCATAGGAGCATCTAAATGCAGAGATTCTAGAACTATGTTGTTCAATTTGGGAGCATGTGATTATTTAAATTAAATAAATTACAAATCTAGTCCCATAGTCATCCTAGTCACATTTCAAGTCCTCCGTGTGACTAGTGGTTACTACACTGGATAGCACAGACATAGAATATTTCTATTGTATCAGAAATATTTTTTGCACTTAGCTATTCTAAAATCAAGGGAGAAGGCAAAACTGTCTTCCATCTGGCAAGGGCTTGACATATGGTACGGAGCATATCCATGGGCAAGAGTGCCTAAGTAGCTGTTTCCCAGGTTACTAGAATTAAGACAGATGGGGTATGAGCTGACTGATGTGGTCACTAGTAGGTGAATAATAGAATCAAGTCTGCCCTTGGTGGGACAAACCACAGCTTTACTTATCCAGGCTGGAACCTTAAAATGGGAGTCAGAAACTGGGTATTTGACCTCCGGTTTACTTGTGTCCCAGGAAAACAGACACCAGTCTTGGGAGTAAAAGACTCCTTTGAGGAATGAGGAAGAGAGTCTGACTGGTTTAGGACCACTGGTGAATGATCATCTTTATGTGCAGCTGGGTAAGCTGGAACAGGCAGACACTGGCAAGGGGCTTCTCAAACAATTTAAGTACTTCCCTTGTAACCTTTAGAGAGCCCCCTGTTATTACCTCACACATTGTGTGCCCATAGATACAACATTGGAATTTGGCTAAGACACACCGGAAGATCCCTTGTAGTTTATTGACGCGGTGTTGAGTTCATTTTTTGGCTCTTTCTCATGTGATAATGCTGTCCTGGCCACCCTGGTGCTGTGAGGTGGACATCCTCACTTCACAGATGAAGACTGTGAACTCCAAGGGATAAGTAACAGTCTGAGGCCACAGAGCATGGTTGGAGCTGGGATTCACATTCGGATGGTGATGCCAAGTCTAGTAATCTATTCTTTACACCATTAGAAGCCTTTGCCCCATGTGGTAAGCTCAAGGATTTCAGGATTGATCAAGGAAGAGAAAGGTCCATGAGAAGCAGTAACAGAACAAAGTTTATTGGATGATTCTTGGAGTAGGGTTGTATGGGAGGGAAGTTTCTTCCAGCAGGAGTCCTTCCAGAGAGAGACAAGTGAACCATTCTCCTGAAGGCGAATGGAGCAGGACAACTCCCAAGGGAGAGAGGAATCAGAGACGGGCTACCTTTCCTGGTCATGCTGCTCAGCAATGAGGTGGGGGGGGTCTCTGGGTCTGAGAGCCTCACAAGGCAGCAGTTGTTTGGGGCCTTTTGGAGTGGCAGGGCTTAACTCATCGATGGTTGACAGATGTTGGGTGCAGTTTTGTGAGGCATGCAAAGTAGTTAGGCTCTAAATGGCTAAAGGTTACTTAGGTTTTTAGAAAGATTTTGTATTTTTTAGAATTAAATATAAATTTAAAGGTATTTGAGCCAGGAGCGGTGACTGAAGCCTGTAATCCCAGCACTTTGGGAGGCTGAAGTGAGAGGATTTCCTGAGTCCACAGGTTCGAGACCAACTTGAACAACTTGGCAAGACCTCATCTCTACAAGAAATCAAAAAATTAGCTGGGCATAGTGGTGTGTGCCTGTAGTTTCAGCTACTTGGAAGGCTGAGGTGGAAGTATTGCCTGAGTCCAGCAGGTTGAGGCTGCACTGGCCGTGAGCTTGCCCCTGCACTCCAGAGTGAAACTCCAACTAAAAAAAAACGATATTCATGTATTATTTGCAAAATTTAAAGCAGTTAGATGTGTAAGAATCTGAGTTTGGTGTTGGCAGCCTTTGGGTTAAGGTCCTAACCTAGGTGTAATATTGCTAGAAGATTTAAGGACTTTTTAATGCAATAAAAATTAGGATTACGTTATTTTGTTGGCCACTCTCATGTAGCACATCTCACTTTCTAATTTGAATTAGGGGTGCTTTCCCTATAGCTCGTATTTCTGCTTCTGAACTTGTGGAGGACAGATCCTCTGTCTTCATCATTTCTGGCTTCCCATGGGGTCTGTGTTGATGCTCTTTGAAGAACTGTAAAGATGAAAGATGCCAACTGTCAGTTGGTACCCTAAACCTCCCTTCCACCCTTGTACAGCTGGGCAGGCAAGACTGCTCCTAGGGGTTTGTTGTTTCTCTCACAGCGATTGAGGGTTGGATTCTGCCAAAAGATTTAGTGTGGTAGCTGAGTGGTCTACTAACTTGTCCACACAATTTGATTGTCTTCAGCACCATCCTCACATCCAGTCTCACTGTTCAACCTGACCCATGAGTTGTGTCACTTAGACCTGATTTTAATGAAGGGGTGTATGGTCGTGGTAGTTGCTCAAAATTTTCCACATGCCAGGTCCCTTGTGGAAATACTTAAGTCCAATTTACCTTATTTTGACTCTGGGAAGTATGCTATTTTACCAACTTTTAAAAAAGGAGAAACTGAGGTCAGAGGGTTAATGAGTGGTAGAAAAAGGACATGCATTAAGGGTTCTTGACTTTAAATATTCTGGGTTTTGGATACTTTGTTTTAAAAGCACACTATGTACAGGAAATGATGTCTGCTTTCATCTGTCCCAACAGAGTTTAGGTATTCTTATCTCTGTTCTTTAGGTAAGCACCCTGAGGTAAGTATCACCAAGTAACTCATCCAAGGTCAGGTACTGAATGTAGAACGGTCAGGATTACGACTCCCATCTTTCTGAATCCATTGTCTATTCTTGGTCCACGCCAATACTCTGAATAAGCCTGTTAATAGAAGATAATATTTTGAAGAAAAATTCAAATAAATCAGGGACTTCTTTGAAGCCAGGATTATTCAATTTTATCTGCTGCTCTTGCGGCCTAAACCTTTGGTGAGTCTCCCACAGATGCCCCAGTTCTGCTTGATCAGTGGCCCTGAATGCAATGCATTGGCTCTTGAATGTGATCCTTGGGACACCAGGACAGGGGCCGACAGAATTCTGGTGTATCCCAGCTGGTGCCCTGGGAAATCTCATTCTGTTTCTGTCTCCAATGAACAGAGAGACCTGGGGATGATCTTTTACTTGGTTGCTGTCATTTTTTTTTTTTCACCTGTAAATTCAGGGGCCTAGGCCGAGTGGTCTTTAAGGTTCTCTTTTTCTTAGAAACTATTTGTAGTATTATAGTCATGTGTCACATAATGGTGTTCCCATCAATAATGGACTTCATATACAATGCTGGCTCCGTAAGATTTAATACTATATTTTTACTGTACTTTGTCTATGTTTAGATATACAAATACTTACTGTTGTACTACAATTGCTGACATATTTAGTTTAGTAATGCTCCGTACAGGTTTGTAGCCTAGGAGTAATAGGCTACACCATAGCCTGGGTGTGTAGTAGACCATCTATCTAGGTTTGTGTAAGTACACTCTATGATGTTTGCACAAAGACAAAAATCACCTAAAGATGTATTTCTCAGAACATATCCCTGTTGTAAGCAACACATAACTATATTTGCTAGTGCCTCCCATCACTCTCTGTACAGCAAATTGACATTTTTCTTTACTCTCTGACTTCTTTTTGTGACTTAATTGTGTGATCTCAATATTAGCTATTTCTTTAAGAGCAGCAGTTAAAATCACTATTTCCATGTGTCCCAATGATGAAAGATTCATATTTTAAGCCAATCGCCCATTTCATTAAGAAAAAAAAGATGTCAGTTATCCTGGTATAAAAATACTGATGAGTCGAATTAACTGTCCACAAGTGCTTCCCAAACTCATTCCCATGCAACCATGAAGCAGAGAGTGAAACTGCCGTAGCATTTACAAAGCAGAAGCTGACACTAGGCATATTTGAACACCATGAGATATGGTATCACTGGGGACAGAGAGTGAGTTTAGTTAATAATGAATGGCATATCCCATAAAATACCATTACACAGTGTTCAGGGCCCAAGAATGATGACATAATTATTAGGAGACTGGGAGATTAAGATATAATTTTAAAAAACATGACAGGGGAGGGTGTAATTGGGGAGACAAAATACACAGGAAGTTTGTAATTTACATGTCAAAATACCTTTTTCATGTTTTGATTGGATTAGACGCTGCCTTTCCACTCCATTTATCCTGGCTTCAATTAGAGGCAGCCAAAATGACATCTCACGTTCATATTCTTGACACACGATGCTCATGGACACTTTCTAATGCTAACCGACAGGAAGGGGAAAGGGAAACTCGGTTTTGCCTCCGTCCTGCACTTTTTACTTAACCCTTAATTTGTTTCTAAATGAGTCTGTCACTGCGGTTCACAGGGCTTTGTGCGCAGGCTGCCGCCGCCTGGTCTAGGAGGAAGCTCGCCTGTCTTCACTTGATGTGCTCCGGCCCACCCCGTGGGCTTGCTGGGAGACTCTCAAACTGAAAAGGAGAACTGTGGATGTTTTTGGAACAGGATGGGGCAAAGACACGTGTTAGAGGCATGCTTCAGAATTAGTATTATGTCTTCATGGTGTCAGTGACCATCCAGCACAACTCTCTAAACCCGAGGATGTGGGGTGACAAACACTCCTCGTGATGGTTCATTTGAAGTGTCAACTTGACTGGGCTCTGCGATGCCAGATAGCTATTTTACACATTATTCCTGCATGTGTCTGTGAAGGTGTGTCCAGGTGAGATTAGCATCTGAATCGGTAGTCTGAGTAAAGAACGTGGCCCTCACCAATGTGGGCAGGTATTATTTAATCCTTTGAGGGCTCTAATAGAAAATCTGAGAAGGAGTGAATTTACACTCTCTGCTTGAGCTGGGACATCCATTTTCTCCTGCCTTGGAGCATCAGAGCTCCTGGTTCTTGGGCCTCCAGATCCTTCCTAGGTTTATCAGATCTTTGGACTCAGGCTGAATTGTACCATAAGCTCTTCTGGGTCTCCAGTGTGCAGACAGTAGAACGTGGAACTTCTTGGCTTTCCATAATAAGTCTCACATAGATAGATTTAGATCTCCTTCTAGTTCTGTTTCTCTAGAGAACTCTGACTACTACACTTCCCTTGTTTTCCTTTGTTTCTTTTCTACTGGAATTTACCCCTAGGCATACTGCATACATTCAGTGGAGCATATCCTAAAGTTTCATTTGTCTTGGAAACCTGGTACTTCCTTCTCACACAGATTTGACAGCCCAATAATACTGGGGCATCCTCCGAACAGCTCATATTGGTAAAGTGCTGCACAAAACACTTGAACACACTTATCCCATTTGATTCTCACAATACAACTGTGAGGAAGGACACACAGAGATTGTTAACCCATTTTAAAGTTGGGGAAATCAAGGCTCAGTATGGGAAATTGCCTTTCATGAAGTCTTATAACTAAAAGTTGGAAGAGCCTGCCTGGGGTTCCTTATTCCAAATTCAGTAGCCTTTCCATTAAATCACATGCCTTGTCACCTAAGTCATCGGACCTTTTTTTTTTTTTTTTTTGAATTGGGTCTCACTCTGTCACCCAGACTGGAGAGCGGTGACACAATCACTGCTCACTGCAGCCTCAACTTCCTGGGCTCAGGCAATTCTTCTGCTTCAGCCTCCCAATTAGGTGGGACTACAGGGTGCACAGCACCACACTGCCTCAGTTTTCAAATTTTTTGTAGAGATGAGATCTCACTATGTTGTCTAGGCTGGTCATCAGACTTTTTGTATTTCCTCAACCTCTTACCTACGCATCGAGAGTTTCTTAAAACTGGGCCTTCCTAGCTCCAAATTTGGCTCAAAATAAAAAGCCCACTAAAGCCTCAACATGTGTTTTGGGTGAGGTTTGATTCTCTTTGAAAGTTGAACAAAACCATAGGACTGCATTGATTAATCATGGATGTGTTTACTTTTTCTTTTAACCAGAAAAAATTCATCTAATTACAATGTATGCTGGGTGCAGGGTTCACGCCTGTAATCCCAGCACGTTGGGAGGGGGAGACAAGAGGATTATCTGAGCTCAAGGGTTGGAGACTAGCCTGAGCAACATAGCAAGACCTTGTCTCTAAAATAAATCAAAAAATTAGCCAGGGATGGTGGTATGCACCTGTGGTTCCAGCTACTTAGAAGGCTGAGGTGAAAGGATCACCTGAGCCCAGTAAGTCGAGGCTGCCAGTGTCTGTGAGCGTGTCACAGCAGTCCAGCCTGGATTGAGACTCCAACTAAAATAAATAAATAATATTAAATTAAAAAAATTATAATCTATTATTGATTCTAATAGAGTTCACAATCCTCAAATGAGTGGGGGTATGTGTTAATTTTATGAAAATTTGAATATGTGACCACCAAGACCATTTGCTTTATTCTATCAGAAATTGTAATGGAAAAAAAAAAATTCAGTTAAGGATATACTGCAGCAGAGTTGAGGGGCAATCTTCTCACTCTTTCTTAGATATTTCCTCAGAATAATTCACTTAAATCTACTTACCTTGATATTATACATAGCACTGGGGACAAAGTTGTTCGATTCTTGTAAAAGCATTATCATATTAATTTTGAAAATTGCATCAGGTTTAGAAATAAAATGAGAGTGCAGACTCTACTTGTCCCTTCACCCAGATGTGGACACTGAGACGTGGTGTTTGTATCACTTGCTCACATGATTTTGTAGTGCTGGAGTCAATTGGAATTTAGATACTAAAACCCCAGGGTCACAGTCTGTCTCCTCTGTTCCTCAGCTTCTAGTATAAAACTTTCTACAAGGGTTTAATTCTAAGTCACTTTATATTAATCTGGGATGTGGTGAAAGGGGTCAGAAAAGGACAGAGAAGGGAAGACAGGGTTCTCCAGGGTAACAGAACCAACAGGAGACATACCTCTACGTCTATCTGTCTCTACTTCTTTCTTTCTATCATCTATCTGTCTATCTATCTATCTATCTATCTATCTATCTATCTATCTATCTATCTATCTATCTATCATCTATCTGTCTATCTATCCCTCTATCTACCTATTTACCTATCTAATCTATCTATCATCTATCTAATCTATCTATCTATCTATCTACCTGCCTGCCTACCTACCTATCTATCTAATCTATAGATTTATGTTAAGGAGTTGGCTCATGCAGGCCTGCAGGTTGGAAGCTCAGGAAAGAGTTGATATTGCAGTCTTCACTCCAAAATCTGCAGGCTGGAAACTAAGGTTGGGGTTTCATGTTGTGTGTTGAGGCAGAATTGCTTCTTTCTCAGGGATTTCAGTCTTTTAATCTTGAGGCCTTCAACTGATTGGATGAAGCCCGCCCACATTATGGAGAGTCATCTGCTTTGCTCAAAGGCTACTGATTTAAATGTTAATCACACCTACAAACTACTTTCACAGCAGCATCTAGACTGGTGTTTGACTAAACAATGGGTCTCTATAGCCTAGCCAAGCTGACATGTGAAATTATTCACCACAGGGAGATTCAGAAGTTGGCCTACAAAGCACCTCGGCAGTACTTCTTTCACCCAACTAATTGTTCCTACATTTTGGCAGAGGAGAAAACAGAAGGAAAAGGGAATGGGAAGTTAAACTGGAATAAAATTGTCCACAGAAGAGCTGCAGATCTTTCCTTCTCTCTTCCTTCAAATTGAAGCTCAGACACTAGAGAAATACATACATCATTAACTGCTGGCAGCTGTCCACTCACACTCTGCCCAAATTTCAATTGGTACTCTTCAAATAGTCTTTGTTGACACCAGAGTAATTAAATTATAGCAGGTAGCACACATGAGCAGCATTCCCTGTGGACCCATAGTTCTGTCAATGATTTTCTGTGTGTTCAATTTCATTTTGGCTCAACATTTTGGCAACAATAAATGTCACACAACTAAAATGACCTGGTTGGGGTGTAAAGGCCAATGTCTGGAGGAGTTGGCTGCTAGATTCCTTCTCTATATGTGTGAGATGACTGAAGTTTGCTAGTCTGATGGAATACACTGAGGGATATTTGCTTAGATGACTTTATTTCATTTTACAATTATTAAGAAAAGTAATTTTTCTGAGAGCAAAGAATCAAACAAATGTTAAATTCACTTTAAATTCGATTTCAGACTGTATTCAGTTCGCTAGAGACTGGAGTCCCTACTAAATGGTCCCCAATCCTGTCTCTTTTTAAATTTACATTCTCTCCCTATAGGATCTTGTTCAATCCCAGTGTTTAAACACCTCTGTGCTAGTGACCCATATGGTTATATCTCCAAGATCTGCCTTCTCCTGGGAGCTCCAAACTTTCATCTAACTGTCTACGTGAAATCTCCATTGGGTCTACATTTATAGTCATCTTAGATGAAGCAACTCCCAAAAAACTTTCACCTGGAGAAAAGTCTCCTCCCCTGGACCTGTTTCTCTTGTCTTCAAAGCCCAATAAATGACCATTCCACTTATCCTTTTGCTCAGTTAAAAAGCCAAATCATCACTGTATTTTATCATCTCACTTGCTATAATCAGTCTATCCACAGATTCTGTTTCCTGTCTCCAAAAACAGGTGATTCTGTTCCTATCCTCCCCATGGCTAACCACCCTCCTCCTTCTCTAGGACACTTCAGCAGCCTTTGAACTGTGCTTTCTTATTCCACACTTGCTCATCTTCCCCTTCTAGAATCTTGTGTCCACACAGCAGTGCAGACTGGGGAAGTTTCTAATGCGTAAATCAGATCACACTATCCCCTGCTTACAAAGCCCTGAGGGGCTCCCACCAACTCTCAAGAGCATTCAAAAGCTTCCCTCTGACTTCCTTATTAGCTCCCATCAGCGGCCCTAGCTAACATCTTGAGTTCCTCTTCAGCTATTCTTCCTCCTCACTGCACTATAGTCACGTACCTTCTGCAATTTCTTAAACCATCTTGTGTGCTCCTGCCTCAGGAGTTTCCTCTACCTAGAAAACAGGCTACTTCCACATTTTTTGCAAGACTGGCTCCTTGTCATCCAGATCTCAGTTCAAATGCTGCCTTTTGAGGCTCTCCCTGAACCCCTATCTAGTCATTGTACAACAAGATATGTTTGTTTTATTGCACTTGATGCAATCTAAAATTACCTTGTTTATCTGACTTGTAGTAGGGGCTCCAGTCTCTAGTGAACTAGAATGTGAGCTCCAAGGGCTGGGGAATGTCCACCCTGTTTATCCTTTGATCCTTTCTTCCTAAAACAGCTACTTGCATACTTGTTAAAGACATGGTTAAATGAACCAAGGACTCATTACCTGTTACCTGTATGTTCTGCCTGTTCCTGGAACTGGGGATTTGAAATGGAAGAAAGGATAGTCCCATCTCTGGAGAAGCTATTTAAATAAAGTTGTATAGGCAAGTGAAAATATATTTATTTCATTATGGACATACTATTTTTGCTCTGCATCTGTAAACTTAAAACATACCGTTATTCATATGTTCACCCAGTATCTTAATAGTTCAAGGTATTTTAAATACTTTAATAGTTTTAAGCCTCAAAATAAGCTACCCATCTCACCAGATTTTCTGGGTAGGTAGTAGCTGGTCCAAAAATGCCAGTCCTTTCTTTGATTTCTATTTTGGCGTGTGTGGCTAAAAATCACTAAGAGTTACTGAAGTTTGGTGTTTATGAACTGAAATCAACATGTTACTTGAGGTCTCTGAAGACCCTAACTCTCTAAGAAAACTGGGTATTGTTAAAAAAAAGAATATGGTAGTCATACATGCACTACCATGGAATGATTTCCAAGTTTTGTTATTATGGAGAAAAAAAGGATATTGTAGACTAACATGTGATATGTAATCTTATTTATGAAAAGAAAAATTCTTCAGACCTCTCATACTGTATACAGTATGTGCATATATGTATATGTGTGTATAGGAAATGTTTCCGTGGGGAGCTAAGTTGTACTGTGAGAAAGGATCAAGGAAGATTTACTTTTCACTCTCCATATTTCTGCTTTTTGCTGGATTTTATTAAATAAAAATACATATTCCAAAATTATTTTTGTATTGGGAAATAATTCTGATGTACAGGACTAGCTATGTTGTAGATATCTATGTATATATACTTAGATGGTTGAAGCTCCCCCAGTTTGAGAAAAACTTTCATTATAAGTGTAGTATTTAGTTGTTGTCATTTTCAGTTAATGCTACTTATTACTTTTAGTCGCAATCTGCTGTTAATTGTGTCGGCTCTATCGATTTAGTTGTGTGTGTGTTCTGTTTAACCCCATGACAGGATGTGTTTGTGTCCATGGCATTTTGGGAATATAATTTTCCGATGAGTAGTCTTCAAGATTTGTACTGTGATTTGATTGTGAATAATCTGTATCTCAGTTGCTTAATCAGATGTCTATATTATGTTAATATTGTTGCACTTTGCTTATCTAGTGCATTTTACATTGGAAAGTGAGATTGACAATGTCAGGAGGGTAAAGGGTTACTGGTGCTTTGCTGACTTAGCAGACAGCAAACATCTTTAGATCTTTAGTGACTACCCATGAACCTCCATACGTTGGGAAGTTGTCCTCTGCAGGAAAAATCCCATTTATGTATTTTTTTAAAAAATTTAATTTTTAAATATGTAGGGTACAATTCAGGGGTAGGTATACAAATGTTCATTATGCAGGTGCCCTTGTTGATGAGGTGTGCCTTCCCCTCCCTTGGCAGTTTCCCACTACTGCCAATCCCTTTCTTATAGTACTACGATAGTTGTTCAAAGTCTGTTTATAAGTGAGAATATGCGATACTCGGTTCTTTGCCATTTATGTTGTTTTTGAGGCTTTTTGTTTGTTTTAAGACTATTTTACCTACAGATTTAAAACTGGACTTCTTGTCAGAATGCCTGGACGCCATATCACTGTAGCTTTAAAAACATTCTGAAGAGCTCTTTCTAGATTAAAACTATTGACCTAATTTTATTTAGTACAGAGGTATGTGTTTAATGAAGTAAGACTGTCTACAAATGCATACTGCTATTTAAAGTTATCCTCTTAGCTTTGTTTATATACATACATATATATACATACACCTACAATTATCTCAAAGTAAACAATTTAGTGTATAATGTATCTCAAGAGATTTGTTTGGATGCTGATCCTTCCCTGTTTTCTCCCTGGTCTCAAAGCAGTCTCACAATTACTCCTTTACCTTTATCTCCAGGGATACCCTCATTTGCATTTCTTAAAATATTTAATTAAATATTGCAACTCTTTTTGTATTTGTCTTGTCCATTTGCATTTCTTTTCTTTTCTTTTTTTAGACTGTGACTTTTTCTGTTGCCCAGCCTGGAGTGCAGTGGCTCCCTATGAGCTTAAACTCTTGGCCTGATTCTCTCACCTTGGTCTCCCAAAGTGTGAGGATTACAGGCCTGAGCCACCACGGCCAGCACCATTTGTATTTCTTTTTTATGAAGTATGCTCAAATTCTTTAAATGTTTTTCTGTTAGGGTGTCCTTTTTCTCATTTATAGGTAAGAGCTATATGTCATCCTGGCTAGACTTCCTGGAAACTCAGAGTTATTTAAACAGTTTATAAAATTCAGGTTTTATTTGTTTGTTTTTTGCAAGACTGTTTCATAGTTCATATAGGTATCTCCAACAGGAGGCACCCGGGTCTGGCTGGCTCTATTTTTGTAACGTTAGCCTCTCGTAGCTGGTCCTTGTCTCTATTCTTTATTGCTTTGGAGCTATAGAATGCTGATATTTTCAGCCTGCCATTCCTCTTCATTTATTAGCTAGAATGTTTCTGTAAGGAGAAGTTACTTGTTTATCCAGTGGTACAGTTTTATAGGAAAGGCAAGCTCAGTATGTGATTTTTTCCCCTTGCTTATTTTCAAAATAATGATTTAGCTACTTATCATTCTCAAAAAGTGACTATGAGTTTTTATTAAACTCGATATAATTATTTACTCATGAATTTAACATATTTAAGTATTTTGATATACTACAATTATTATTCTTACTGATATACAAATATGATAAATCACCTGCCGGTCATCCAGTCTGTAAACTGGGACTTATTGTATGTGATTACAAGGTGGTATTTGAGAAACACTCAAAATTACATATAGCTATATCCTTCTTTCCTATCTCATTATTTAAAATCAAAGTTCAAAAATAGTGGGGAAACAGTTGATTTTATGAAAGAACTCCATATATCAGGGTATAAAAATAGTTTTTTTAAAAAAAGAAAAACATGTATTTGATGCTACAACATAAGTGTAAATACTGGTATTCATTTGGCTCCCAAACTAAGCAGTACATAATTTGTCATGTGTTTGACTTTTAGGTTGGCAAATTTTGCTTTTAAAATGCAGCTCCTTCCCTCTCCCATTTCTCAGAATCTTTTTGGGTCATTTATTCTTTCTACTTCATATTCTACAATAATAAATGCCATAAGATTTCAAAAAATATTATTGTGAAATGTGTATAAAGAAATGTATATGTATGGTTGAAAGAATTAGAATAGAATGAGTCCACCCATATAAGGTCAAGACCTGAGTGGTATGTTGGGGCCTTTCAGTCCCTCTTTTCCCAGGCAATTCTCTCTACTCTCCTTATACCCAACTTTTGTGACAGTCATTTCTACACATTTCTTTATATTTTAACCACCTTGATATGTATCAAAACCAATAAACTGTTTGAACAGTCGTATATCACGTACAAACCCAGTTACACAAGGACAAGGCACCAAGGCTGTTGTTACAAGTTTCTTTTTCCTTTACAATTTCACAGATAGAAGATTCATTCTGACTGTAGATCTTTGCAACTTCAGGAGGCAATTTTTTTTCTTTCCTTATTAAGTTAAGAACGTTTATGTTTTCATTTAGAGAAAGTGCTTTGTAGTGTCTCTGTGGCATATCCAAATGGCCAACATCACTACTCTTGCACTTTGGGTCACTACTAAGTACAACACCATACCAGTGCTATGATCCGATCCACTACCCAGACAGCTCCTAAGTGACTAATGGGCAAGGAGTGTCTATAGTGTGGATACACTGAACAAAGGGAGGATTCATGTCCCAGGCAAGGACAGCACAAGATTCCATCATGCTGATCTGAAAGATGTGCAGTTAAAAACATGAATCATTTATTTCTGTAATTGTCCATTTAATATATTCAGACTGCAGTTGACCACAGGTAACTGACACCATGGAATGTGAAACCACAGATAAGGGGGTACTAGCATGTAGGATTTTCTCTTTGGGTGTATCATGTATGTGTCACACATTTTTAACTATTTGTTTTCCTATTATTTCTCTATTTCTTCTACAGTTTTTATAGGGTGTGGTATTGGTGGTACACTTTACAGTTATTGATTATTGACACTAGTTCATGAAGGAATGGGTGGGCATTACCCCGTGAAAGATGAGTGGGCATTACCCCGAGATTCTGGGCTTGGAGACAGATGTCATAACTATAATCCCTTAGGTTGTTCAACTTCTGGAGTATGATGTGAATGGAGACATGCACTATGTTCAGCAGGAGGTATTTCTAACTTTGGAAATTTAAGTTTGGTAAGAAGTGAAGTAGAGAAGCCAGAGAGTTGGACTCCAGGGAATATTTTTGTCCACCCAACATCTGCATGCCCTTTTCTTTGTTTTGGAGAGTCTCTGCTTTATGAATTAAGATGGGAGGCAGCAACCCACTTGTTTTCCCAGTCTCTCTCTCAGGGAGGGTGGTACACTGGTATGTGACTTTGGCTCTGCCAATCAGGTATATTCATGCCAGCATTGGCTCAGGAATGAATGATAAAGGAAGCTGGAACTTCTTGGGATTATTTCAGTGAGAATGGTGACTGCTGCAGTAGCTACATTAGTTTCCAGAAGCAGCAAGAGTAGCTGTTTCTTTGGAGGGACCCTGAGCTCACCTTTTGAGGGGTTATAAGTGCAGGTGGTGTGGGTCTTATTATGAATGAGATATGAGATATGTTCTGTGGTTTGAGTTGGGATATTGCTTCTGGCCATGTAGCCTCCTACCATGGCCCCCAAGATCATTCAATATTTTTGACAGATGTATGAATTTTTTTTTTTTTTTTTGCTTACATTAGTGGAATTTGTTTGTCTTGCTTGCAGGTAAGAACCTGTTTGATAGATGCCAATAGGCAGTACTTGATAGCTCTCTGCTATATTATAGGAAACTAGCATCACTGTTAGAGAATTCATTTCCGTGTTGGTTAGTGATCATGTGTCTTTTACCAAATAAGTTAACAAATATTCCTCATGATAAAGCACAGAGCTTTCTTATTAGAATGGAAATCAGAAATCCAGGCCCCAGTGACCATCTCACATCTGGCTATTGGCTTTACTTTGTCAGTGATGCTTTCAAAGTAGAAAAGAGTGTTTGCAACTGAAGAAATGTGAGTACAGTGCTCTGGTTGTACCAGAAGCAACATGCTTGTAGTCTCAGGGGACAGTGTTGGATCACCAGATTGGAGATATCTCTCAGGGCTAATTCTTGGCTGTGGTTTCCAGTAGAGCCTTGACACAGGTACATGGGCTGCCATTACATGTAGTTTTACATATGTGTTCATGTGTTGGGGAAGGGAAAAAGAGCAGGCAACCTTGTCTGAATGTATTCGTGATGCCAAATACAAAGCTAATTGGGATCTTAGAATAAAACTGAGAGTTTTCAATCCAGTTTTCACAGTACTTGAGATTCTACGAGAAGGGTGTGAACATACCTATCTCTGGTTAAAGGGTCCAGTAGAGAGCCCAGTGTTTGAGGCACAGTGCTTTGTTCTACTCCTACCCTTGACTTAACGCTAACTGATTTGAGCCTTGCTAATAAGATTTCCTCTTAGACCTTTTAAAATTTCTCACTGAAGTTTCCACAACTCTACTTCAAAAGAATGTACTTCATCCTCAAGTTGTTTGATTCCTAACCTTACATATTCTAATAAGAAAGTGTTGGGCTGACTTGTTCATAAGGTAATTAGCTTTCTTGGTTGGAAGAAAAATAAAAAAAACTATCTGTGCATTCACCATATTTTACCCAACAACTCTTAGGTAAGAGTGAAAGATCAGAGGGTGCTGATATATACTTTTTTCCCTTCTGTGGAAAGGTGTGTGATTGACTGACTCACACATCCATTCAGGTTCTGCCTCCTGCAGACTTAACTAATCTTAAGCTCCAACTTACTGTGTTTAGTGCTCTTACTAAATTCACTCTATGCTTCTTGAAAAACTGCTGCTTTGTACCTTAGTCCTGCTGAATGGTCTCTTCAATACCCAACTAATGAAGCGACCAAGCAGCAGAGTTGACCTTTGGGTGTTTGCTCCCATCTCTGTCCAAATGCCACTTATGACATTTCTGAAGAATCCTTACCCTGATCTTGGCCTTGAACAAAACTCACACTTTCCTCCTTGTCTTCTTGAGTTCCTACATTGGAAGTATGGACATAGTTGCCTCTAGAAACTCGACGTTACAACTGCCATAGCAACCACCTGGATAGCTTTGTTGTGCAAATCTCTGATGTTCTGTGGCATTCCCTTCGAGGTAAAAGTCCATGGAAGGCACTTGATTGGCAGGACCTGGATCCTGGGCCTGTGCCCTCATGGGAAGTGAGTGTCAGTCACTTGTTTGGTGGAGAGTAGGCTCTGCCTGATAAGGAAGACATATGAACACACTTCTGAACAAAATATGTGGTCACAGTCTGGTCTACTAAAAATAATGCCCAAGGTAGACAGCAGTGCTTCAAATAACATCAGTGGGCACTTAGAGAGGAATAATATGTAAATAATACCCTGCTAGACTCATATTACCCATGTTTTTATCATTTAATCTTCACAACAATCCTCTAAGCTCAGCCTAAGTAACCTTTGATGTGTGCATAATAGGAACATCATAAGCAAGAAACTAAATACTTCTATGGACAACCTGGTGGTGTCCTTTTCTGTTTACACCATAACTTAAAACTTCCATTGAGTCTCAAAAACATATTATGTGTAGCAGTCTGGCATAGGCTAAGGAATATAGGGCAAAAAAATTAGAACCTGGGTTTTGTTCCTATTGTAAAATTGGTGTAATATTTAAAAACTTTCTCTTCTAGGCAGGTTTCTTGCTTGTGAAATGGAAGAACTGTACGTGAGTAATACAATGTGTTAAGAAAAGTAGACAAAGTTTATAGAACTTCCAAGTTCCCAACCCCTACCCTCTTCCTCTGGGCCTATACATTTTTCTAAGCTCAAGTGTCTCCTCATCAGGGGAGGCTTTCCCGATTCCCTTAGACTAAGTTGTTTCTTAACTGCCACAACAAAAGCAGGTGCTAAGAGTTCTGAAAGTCCTAAGAAAGAAGGGACTACTGGTGTGGGAATGAAGGCAGAGGGGAAGGGGGATAAGAACCAGAAATGACTTCACTGGGGAGCTCACACTTGATCTTCCCTCTTTACCAGCCACTCTGGACCCTAAGTGGCAGTATCTTATTCCTGGGCCCATTCAATGAGTACCTTAGGGATTCTAGAACACTTTCCTAAGTGATGCAGGGATAATAGTCCTCAAGAGAGAAGAACCAGATGAAGAATCTTGCATTCTTGAGGTGACCCCCCTGTACATGCTGTGACTTTGCAGGCTCTTGTTGCAGCAGATGAGTTACCTTATCCCTCGACACCCAACTCAGGGCCCTTCCTCTAGGAAGCATTCATGCATGAATACCCCATGACTCAGCCCCTTTGGGGCTTTGGTTGGATTTGGCACCTAGATCAGCTGGCATAGGCTAGATTATGTGGTGACAACAAACATTCCCAACATCTCAGTGGCTTCAAACAACAAAGCCTTAAATTCTGCTCAAGATTACAGGACGTGCCCATTGCTGCTGGGTTGGAGCTTCTGCTCTGTGCCATCCTTGCGTGGTCTAGCTGACAGAGGCTTCGTCTCTGTGCCTTCAGTGTTACTGGGGCAGGCACTGCTCTCATGGCTTCTGCTGTAGATTTATACTTTGCATTTCCATTCACATTTCATTGCAAAGCAAGTCACAAGGCTGCTGCATCCTCAAGAGGCCAGAAAAGCAGGATCTTGCCATGTGCCCTTAAGGGGGTTAATTGAAATCTTTGGTGAGCTGCCTGGATGACCAACAGTGGCCTTTTTCTGTGCTT
Organism: Carlito syrichta; assembly: GCF_000164805.1. Classification (NCBI taxonomy): domain Eukaryota; kingdom Metazoa; phylum Chordata; class Mammalia; order Primates; family Tarsiidae; genus Carlito; species Carlito syrichta. The sequence goes on from NW_007245923.1 coordinate 683,330, forward strand.
TGAGTGCCTTATGCATACAGCTATCCCAGGCCTTTGCACAGTGTCCTTATGTGCGTGGAAGACGTCGACACAAAACAACGTTAGTAAGCTTCCTTTGCCTTACAGTTAACAGGAACATGTTTCTTTCTGCAACTGGGTTCAATAGGCTTATAGCTGTATGCACACCTAATGGGTACTTCTAAGCTAAGTGTAACATAGTAACCCCAAATCTGGGAGGGCTTGTGCATAATATGTCCCTAGTCCAAAGAAGTCACCTGAAGGTCCAGCAGGGGAAGACACTGGTTTATTAGAACTTATGGGAGGTATCAATGGGAGGTTTATTAGAACTTATGGGAGGTTGGTTAAGAATCCAGGGCAGTATAGCAAGCAATTTTATAATCAAAGCAATAAAGTTAGTCGTTCAATTTTCTATCTGGTGTTTACAATTATACTGATTAAGAGCAACAATTACATTGTTTTCAGCTTTGCTTGGTCACCTGCCTCCCCGGACTCATTACTGGGAATATGTATACCATTCAGAGTCCAGCCTTGGTCTGAGGAAGGGAGCAGAAGGAAGCCAGGTATAGGGAGAAATTGTCTATGTCCAAACAATACACCACACTAGCTTACTTCAAGTTTCAACTCTGTTTCAGTTCACTGAATGTAAATGTTTGGCAGATAAAGAAGTTATCTTTGTATATATCCATCTCCTCTACTTTCCTGTAAGTCCACACTGAGGGCAGGCAGGACTTGTGTTGGTCTTTTCTCTTGTTTTCTTAGTCTGGAGAATGGGAGAAATTTGCCGTGCTGGTGATCTTTTGTAGTCATTAACCACTGTATTTAAGACCTCTTCCTATAGGGACATCTCTAGATTTTTCCAGGGCCTTCCAAGTTATGTGGCTTCATTCTCTCAAGACCCTTGATGAGAACAGTTGAGGGGTCTGAACTCTGCAGGTCAAGAGCAGCTTGGATCCTCTGTTCCAGGTGAAGCTATGTTTTCATCTGGACCCCAGAAGCTAGCCCTCATTTTCTTGAAAAGATAAGTAGGGGAACTTTGTGCAGTGCAGACTCTCCAGGTATCAAATACCCATAAACTTATCACCTCCAGCGTTAGGATGTCTGCCTCCCAATCCCAAAGTCTGCTGTGTCTCAAAGTTCCCTCCTCCTAGCTGCCTGACTGCAGACAAAACTATCCATGTGGGAATGGAACTGTCTCAGAGTTTGGCCTCATTGAGTCCCTGCCCCTTCTGCACAGGAAACACCTGCAAGTCTGTGCCAGGTGGGAGGGCTGCTCAGCTTTCAGCTCAGTTGGGGAAGCACCCTCTGACCTGCTAGCTCTTGCCCTCCAGATTCCAGAGGATGGATGAGGCCATCTGGCAGTCTCTGCCAGGCCTGTGAACTTGGCCCAGGAGCTTCTCCCACAGATGTTTATCCTTAGGCAGACATGTTTCCGGGATGCCTCTCTCCTTTGCCTCTCAAGGGCAAATGCCAGGATGATGGCGAGTCCCCTGCCCCTGCCCCTGCCTAGTGCCAGGAAGAGGTGACCTCAACACTGGGTCCTGCCTGTTAACCAGAGCCCCTGAAGAAAAAAACCAAAAGAAGAAAAGCCCCAAAGAAAGAATAAAAAACTGGCCAGATAAATTTCATTAGGAAGATTGCTTCAAGATGAAGATCATTCAGAGAAAATATTCCCAGGAGTTAAAATACACAGCACAGCGTTTTAGATGCCAGTGATGGCGATTTGATTTCTCTTTATTTCTGTCTTCCTATTTCTGACAACTCTCCTCATTGTCTTAAATATGGGTTGCCAGAGTCAATTAAATATGCAGGAGGAACAGTGTACATTTTGGAGGAAAGTAATTATTGTTACACCTTAGAGCAGCTTAATGAATACATTAATAAACGATCCTTCGCCATGTTTTTCTTTTAATAGCCATCAGAATCTTTATAAAACCTACAGCACAATACATAACATCTCGTTACAAGATTTGCTTTTAAAAAAATCAATGCATACCTAAGTTAGTTGTGTCAAAACTCATTTATTTTCACAATAACACAGACTGTCAAACCTGACATCCTGCTAATAACATCCAGTGCATTTGCATATTATTCAAATATTTCCTTTTATGAAATGGGGACTTTTACTCACACCGCTCTGCCCGCCTGTGCTGCATGCATTTGCACATTAACTCAGTTCACACAGCCAGAGAAGGGTTACCTGTGGCAACTAATTATGCCACCCTTTATGCATATTAATAAGTCTTGTGAGCAGCCCTTCTCTGTTCTGCAGAGAGGAAAAACAATTCCAACCTAAATGTGAAACCGATTACAGGCAGAATACCAGAGAGTCCGAGAGCGATATTTTACAATTTCCCATTTTTGATGTCCCTGGGTGTATTCGTTTTTCTTTTGCTGCTGTAAAAAATTACCACAAACTTGGTGGCTTAAAAGTACACACATTTGTTATCTTATAGTTCTGGAGTTCAGAAGTCTTGCCTTGGTCACACTTGGCTAAAATTAAGGTATCTGTGAAGCTATAGAAGCTTGAAGGGAGAATCTGTTTTCTTTTCCAGCTTCTAGAGGCTTCTCTATGGTCCTTGCACCAAGTCCTACATTTCAGAGCCAGCAAGGGGATACTGCATCTTTCTCAGACTGCCGTCTCTCTCTCACCACAACCAAAAAAGATTCTCCACTTTTATTCTCATGCCATTAGATTGGACCTTTCTGAATAATTCCAGATACTTTCCCCATCTGAAATCTTTCACCTTAATCACATCTACGAAGTCCCTTTTGCCATGTAAAGTAACATATTGACAAGCTCCTGGATTAAGTGGTGTGTATCTTTTGAAGGGAAGAATTATTCTGCCTATCACCCTAGATCTTTTACAACCAGCTCTGCTTTTAGAGGCCTGAGGCCAAAGAAAATGCGGAGAGGAATCTCAAATTACCTGGTGAGTTAATTCCTCATTTCTCTTTTTCTACCTCTCCCTCCCCCCATCTTCCATGCCTTTCTTCTCTTTTCTCTGCAGATCCTCACCTTTATTTTCTTTGCCCCCCACCCACTTCTTCCGTCTCTTTTGTCTGTTTCTCCTTTTCAGTTTTCCTTATTATCAAAAGAACCCACACCAGCCCACTTGAGCCAACAGCCCTTGCCTCATGTCCTTCCTGTGCCTAGTTCTGTACTTCGTGTTAGCTGTATCTCCTCAAGTTTCACTTGGCAGCTTTAGTGACCCTTCTTCATTTCTTTATTTTTACAAATATTTTTAAAAACTTCAAAATAAGTACTCTTTTAATAATATTATTTCTACATATAATTTGCCACATATATGCAAAAAATATTAAAAGTTTCCTGGAAAATTAATGAGCCTCAAATTCACAGATTCATGTGTTTTTCTTCCCACAGCATAGGTGACTTCCCTGTCTTCATTCTCAGACTCAAACTTTAAAAATACTCTGTGATGAAATAAAATGTGACTTCTGGAAGAGCTTCTAACTCGGGGAGATGCCTGAGGAGCTTACTGGAGAGAGGTATCACTACCAGAAGTAGATGTATGAGCAGCTATGCTTTTAGGAAAGGGGGAATTGTAAAATGCACCCAACATAACTAAGATCACCCTTGCCAATGTGTAGGGGCATCATCCAATTTATTGAGGGTCCAGATATAACAAGAAGACGGAGGAAGGGTGGATTCTTTCTCTCTTGTGAAACTAGGAAACTACAATGTTTGGGCGTATGAGCTGATTCTCAGGGGCACCACAGTGAAAAGCCATCCGGTGGGGAACGAGTGCCCCTGGATGGTATGACATAACTCTTTCTTGCTGCTTACCCTTTGAGGGTGCAGAAGACTGATAGCCTGACATGTAGACAGGGCCAGGCTATCCAGGCAAATGGAAGCTCCTCATTACCTGTTTGTTGAGTGCACTGGGAACATTCAAGGTGAGAAACCTAAACCCAGCTTTGTGGGTGCAGGTGTGAGGGTTTCATCTGCTTTTCCACCTCTTTCCACTCTTCCATGTTTTAATCTATATATTGATTATTCCTTGTGCCAGACCCATCCCCACGGGCAAAGCAGGAGGACTACAAAGACACAGGGAATGGAACAGACATCTTGATATTCTGCCCATCTGCCCATGAAGCACCCCAGTTCTCTGCAGATACTCTTCTTACATGCCACCGTGGCCTTCTGCATCTGTTACCCTGGGCACTTTCTCTGGGCTTGCGTGATGGAGGTGGGGGGCAATGCCAGTGCCAGAAGTAACCCCCTGCTGGTGAGGGATAGAAATTGGTGAATAAACTCCCCAGCTTTATTAGCCTCCAATGAGACAGTTCAGAGGCCTGTCTACACTGGCTCCTAGTGGTTAAGAGTGGGTTGAACTCCAGCTTCCTGTGATGGTAATCCGCCTTGCTCCTTTTCCCCATTCCCTCATGGTGCTTCCTGGGGTCACTTCCCTTAAAAGCACTTGTACTTACATTCTTGTCTCAGGTTGTGATGGCTAATTTTATATGTCATTATGCCTGGTTACAGGATGCCCAGATAGCTGGTAAAACTATTTCTGTATGTGTCCGTGAGGGTGTTTCTGAGAGAGATTAGCATTTGAATCAGTAGGATGAGTTAAGAAGATCCACCCTTGCCAATGTGAGTGGGCATCATCCCATTTGTTGAAGGCCTAAATATAACAAGAAGATAGAGGAAGGGTGAATTCTCTCTCCCTCCTGGGACTGGAGCATCCATCTACTTCTGCCCTTGGACATCAGATCTCCTGATTCTCAGGCCTATTACACCTCTGGTTTTCCTGCGCCTCCAACCTATAGATGGCAGATCATGTGACTTCTAAGCCTCCATTACCGTTTGAGCCATTTCACATAATAAATCTCCTGTTCCATATCTTTACATACTCTATTGGGTCTGCTTCTCTGGAGAACCCTGATTAACACAATCTGTTTTTGGGAGAACCCAAAATTCAAGCGGAGATCTGATTTCTGTTCTGAAGAGGATCAGGGAGAAAGGGTCATTAACAAAATCCTGGTGGAGTGGTGTTAATAGTGTTGTGGGACCCCAGAAAGAGTTCTCTCTCCATTTTTTAAATCTTTCCCCTTACTGTGTAAAATATTTCCCATTTTAGAACTGCTGTCATGGCATCTCTCAAAAGATGATATACCAACAAACATGAAAAAATGCTCAATACCACTAAGCATCAGGGAAATGCAAATTAAAACCACAATGAGATACCACCTTATGCCAGTCAGAATGGTCATTACTAAGACATAGAAAGCCAATAGAAGCTGGCGAGAATGTGAGGAAAAGGGAATGTTTATACACTGTTGGCTGGAGTGTAAATTAGTACAACCTCTATGGAAATCAGTATGGAGATTTCTCAAAGAACTAAAAGTAGAGCTATGGTTTGATCCAGCAATTCCACTACTAGATATCTAGCCAAAGGAACAGAAGTCATTATATAAAAAAGACTCCTGTACTCATGTGTTCACAGAAGCACGATTCACAGTTGCAAAGATGTGTAATAAAACGAAATCCATCAACTGATCAGTGGATAACGAAAATGTGGTATATATACACCATGGAATACTATTCTGCCATCAAAAAGACTGAAATAATGATTTTTGCATCAACTTGGATGGAGTTTGAGAATGTCATCCCAAGTGAACTAACGCAGGAACAGGAAACCAAACACTGCATGTTCTCACTTATAAGTGGGAGTTACTAAGGATCTGCAAAGACATAGAGAATGGTATAATGGACACTGGAGACTCGAAGGGGGGGGAGAGGGATGAAAAATCACCTATCAGATACAATGTGCACAGGGAAGGGTAGTGGGTACACTTAAAGCCCAAACTCCTTCGCCACTGAACAATGCAACCACATAACCAAAAACTGTACCCCTAAAGCTATTGACATAAGAAAAAATAAATCAATAAAATAAAATATTTACATTAAATAAAAAGATATAAACTAAAATAGTTTATAGAAAGTACTCGTCAGTGAGACCTCATCTCTACAATAAATCAAAAAAAAAAAAAAATCAGCCGGGCGTGGTAGCGCATGCCTGTAATTCCGGCTACTTGGAAGGCTGAGGTGGAAGGATCGCCAGAGTCCAGCAGGTCGAGGCTGCGGTGCCTAGGAGCGGCCACTGCACTCCAGTCTGGGCGACAGAGTGAGACTCCAAAAGAGAGTACGCGTGGTTTAGTAGGTAGGACTCAGCCAACTAGTTTAACTTTTTTTTTTTTTTTTTTAGGAATTTGCTTTCTTATAAAAGAATGTCATTTTGAAATTAAAAAAAAAAAGAACTACTGTCATGGCAGAGGCTAGAGGCCTTGCTCCTTCCCTTCAGGGAACAGAGGTAAGAGGAAGCTAGAGAGGTCTGGTTAGTAGCTGGCCCTGTTCTCACACTGGGGGAAAGGCTGGATGGGCAAAAGCAGATCTAGGCCTTTTTGTGAGAAAAATGAGTGATGAGTATCCAAGGAAGAAATATTTTACTTCCGCATACTGACAATCTGCCCCAGCTGCACATTCTAGCTGTGACATTGACTCTCTGACCTGGTAGAAGAAATCCAGACTGCCTGCCATCCCTCAGGGGTGCATTCCTGAGGTCCACGAGAAATGCCTACAGCAGGGAGCCTTTATTTTATGAAACTGCAGCTGCCTTTGAAATAATCCTCACCATATCAAATTGGGAAGCTAATCTGATTCCAGAAGTATGGCCAAATCTCTGCTTAAAATTCCATCACAATTGTCAGGCACTTGAATCTACAGCAATAATCTCAAACCAAAGGGGAATTTATGACCTAGAAAGTCATAATTGCAGGCATGCCTCATTTTATTGCACTTCCCTTTATTGCATCTTGCAGATATCTACCTACTCTTTACACTAGCATAGGTACCTAACTTGTCCAGATTATAGAGTGACCATCTTGCTATGGTGGGGGCACAGGTAAAGTCACTGAGAATAGCCCACACTTTCAGGAGGAAATGTAAAATCAAGTCATTTGGGTGGATAGCGAATCTTTCTGGGCCACTGCTCTCTGAAGTTTCTTGCAGTCTTGCTAGGGCAGGAAAAGATCTAAACTGAGTGGTTGCTGAAAATGGCCAAAAAAAAGAAGGATTAGAGCAGGGATTCCCCTGGTGGTAGTGGGGAAGGGAAAAAGGGAGCATGCTTCTTCCCGAAGGTATATGTCACAATGGGGGGTGGAGGTCACGCACAGGATGGAAAAAACATATTCAGAATTCTGTTATTTATAATATCAATACAAATTTAAGTTTTTCAACTGGTGGGATATGAAGAGCCTTGTAAACCTTAAGGTTAGGGTATTGTGTATTTATGTTTATAAAAAGGGACAAGAGTTTTAAAAAGCGATTGCAAACACCTTTACGAATGGGTTATAAGTAAAGGGAAATATGTTGTTTCCAAATTAAGAACAAGAAGTGAGTGAAAGACAGACACTCTCAGGGTAAACAGGGGAATGAACCTGCTATAATGAAATTCTTCAAGATTCGGGAGGGAAAGAGCTCTGTCTTACTCCATCCCTCCTCCCGGTGGCAATGGTGGGGATAGATGGGCCACAGAATCCATGGTTGAAAAGTATTTGAAGGAACCATAGAGTGGTTAGGGAAGAGTTCAGTCGAGTTGAGTTATAGGTGGGATGCCGAGGCCAATTATAAATATTCAGTTTTTGTTCATTCATTCATTCATTCATGAAAGTTTACTGAGAACTTCCTGTGTCCCAGCATTGTGCCTGACCCTGGGCACAGAGAGTATGCAGATTAGCAAGGCAGATGGGCAGTTACACATCTGGTGGGAGAGATGGGTCCTCGTTAACCATGACAGTGTGATGCATCATGACAGCAGAAACACAGGGGTCTGGGGAAACAAAAAGCAAGGGAAGGTCACAGATGAACTAAGTCCTGGAGGATGAAATGCAGTTCCAGGATAAAAGGGGTGGGCAATAGTCCAGGCAAAGTGAAGAGCCCGGGGCCAAGCTCCAGACAAGAGGGAACATTGAAAGAGTTACAACTGTGGCTCTGGCTTACTTGATTAATGGGTCAGTGGCAGGAAGTGGGCTGGGAAGACAAGTAGGGCCTTGTGGGCCACGCTGAGCAGTTTAGAGTTGATTTTCAAGATGGTTGGAGACAACCAGGCTTAGAAGTGATATTTCACATTTGCTGAATACTTGCGACCTGCCAAGCTCTTTACTGGGCACTTCTGCTACTATCCTACTCATCCTTAAAACACTATGTATTGAGAACAGTGACCCTGATATAGAAAATGAATGATCTTTTCCCCCTAGGATTATGATTATTCCCATTTTACAGATGATGAAACAAAGACTCAAAAATGTTATGTGATTTGCCCAAGTTTACACGGCAGCTAAACTGTAGAGACAGGATTTGGTTGTAGGTCTGTGTGCTCTCTATGCACCTCCTTTTCCCATAGGAAAGATGGCTATGCAGAGGAACAGGGAACATCTGGAAGTAAAGTAAAGTGAATAGCGAAGGTCTTGCACAGCGATCCCCCTGCGAGCTGATGATGGTGGGCCAGATAAGTGGGCACATAGAAAAGCAGATGGAAGCCGGGCTCGGTGGCTCAGCCTGTAATCCCGCGCCTTTGGGAGGCTGAGGTGAGTGGATTGCCTGAGCCCGCGGGTTCAAGACCCGCCTGGGCAGGCGAAACCTCATCTCTACAATAAATAAAAAAATCAGCCAGGCGTGTTAGCGCATGCCTGTAATTCTGGCTACTTGGAAGGCTGAGGTGGAAGGATCGCCGGAGCCCAGCAGGTCAAGGCTGTGGTGGCCGGGAGCGGCCACTGCACTCCAGTCTGGGCGACAGAGTGAGACTCCAACTCAAAAAAAAAAAAAAAAAAAGAAAGAAAAGCAGATGGAGTGAGACATCTTAGGAAGCAGAAAGAACAGGGGGTGAGGTATTTTGGGAGAGAGATGTTTTTCTTTCACAGTATATTTCTGAGGTTTATTTATCATTTTTATAATAATAATACATTATATAAATATACTCATATGTAGGTCCATTGTTCTGTTGATGAACATTTAGGTTGTTTGCTATTATGCAATACGCTCTTGGCATTCAGAAACAGATCCAAAATTGCACATTCTTTCTTCAGTTCCCTTCATGGAATTATGCACAGTTCCATAGATTATAATGCTTGCATATGACTGAAGGCCATTTACTTGTAATTCTATGAGTTGCTTATTGGGTTTTGAAATTTGATTTTCTTCTCTACATATGTTTTCTCATTGAATTATTTTTCTGTTGACATAATTAAATTCCCCCATTGGAATTTCCACTGGTAATGATGGGGATAGATGGGTCACAGACAGAATCCATGGTCCAAAAGTATTTGAATAACTTTGGAAGAAAAGGTGAGGAATTTAGAGTGAGAAAAAACCTGGGGGAAAAAATAAGATGAAACATGCACATTTCTCACCTGTGAAACAGGTAGAATAATATCTACTTATTTGTGTAATTGTTACATGAAGCAATGTGGATGACAATTTCTTTAAAATTACTATGTGCTACATAAATACTGAGTGTTTAATGCTATGTATTCCTTTGAGAACCTTAAAAATTAAAGTTTCTGTTTAAGTGGATTATTATATTATATGGCAAATTAATGCTAGCATACAAAAATAATTCTGCTGAAAAGAAAAACAGACAACCACATGCTACCAATGTATGGCTTTACTGAAGTATTGTACGATGATTGACAATTAAGTTCACGAACTTGCCACCGTGTGCTTACGTTGGCAGCATTATACAAACAATGCAGTAAGGTTTCATAAGCTTGGTATATCAGTGTCTCACAGCAGTTGATGTGTGGCAGTGTCTTGCTGAGTGGCATTCATTATTGTTGTCATTGTGAGAATGTTGGCACTTGAATTAGAGCAATGGAAAAGCATTAAATTTCTTTTTAAACTTGGCAGGAGTGGAAGTGAAATCAGGGACATGTTACTCTAAGTTTATGGGGACAATGCCATGAAGAAAATGGCAGTGTACAAATGATTAGATGCTTTTCTGAGGGAAGAGAAAGCATCACTGATGAAGAGAGGCCAGGACAGTCAGTAATGAGCAGAACTGACAAAAGCATTGCAAAAATTCATTGACCTGTGTGTCAAAATTGTCAACTGACTATAAGAAGCATAGAAGACCAAATACACATCGATAGAGAAGCAGAAAAATCTTAACTAAAAATGTTGACATGAAAAAGGTGTGTGCAAAAATGGTCCCAAAGCAGCTCTTACATCACGACAATGCACCAGCTCACACAGCATTGCCTGTGAGGGAGTTTTTAGCTAGTAAACAAATAACTGTATTGGGACACCCTCCCCACTCACCTGACCTGGCCTCCAATGACTTTTTCTTTACCTGAAGATAAAGGAAATATTGAAAGCAAGTCATTTTGGTGCCATGCATTACATCAAGTGTAATACAATGACAGCTCTGGTGGACATTCTAGAAAAAGAGTTCCAAAATCACTTTGGCAGGTGGACTAGACACTAGCATCAGTGCACAGCTTCTCAAGGGGAGTACTTTGAAGGTGACCATAGAGATATTCAGCAATGAGGTATGTAGCACTTTTTCTAGGATGAGTTCGCGAACTTAATTGTTGGACCGTGTAAGGTGAACCTTCTGTAACCATTGCCCTGGGCAAGACATAGAACTCTACCATCCACTCTAGAAGCCCAAACCTCCATTTGCTCCATCTCTATCATAGACTCCTCCCTCCACACAAAAGTAACTGGTGTATTGTCCTGACTTGTAGAAATATTTCTGTGTGTTTTCTTTTCTTTTCCAGATGTGCATCCCCAAACATTTTGATATAATCCTGTCCTTTACAAAGTTATATGTCTTTAAGACTCTTTTCATCTACTCTTTCTCTTCTTTGCAACTTATCTGGTAAAGGACCCAGTTTGTCTGACCTAAGTTTTCAAAAGTCAGGATTTTGTGGATGGTCAGGCGTGGTGTGACTCCACATGTTTCTCTCCACTCTGCATTTCCTGCACACTGGCTTGCTCAGGGGATCCAGAGGCTTGCTCAGACTCAGGTTAGACTTATTTGGCTACACTGGCTGTGATGTGATTTTTTTTTATAGGAGATACATGACTTATGTGTATCTCTTTTTTGGGGATGTAAATAGCCATTGATGTGTCGTGTCCAGGTTAATGACATAAGAGAGGGTTGCAAGCAAGTCATATTCTAGTTTTGTAATTTACTTGCCATTTATAAGTTGGGCTTTTTTATAAAGAGATGCTGCCCTTCATCTACCATTTGGTTACTCACTTGTCCAGTCATTGTAAAAAAAAAAAAAGGCAAAATAAATACTTGGTTGTTTTTCTTTAGCAGTTTTCAAGATAACAAACTGGTTGCCTGTCAGCATCTGCAGGTGATTTATTTTCCCTTAAAGTCATATCATTGTGAACTCATGGATGTAAAAATACTTGATTGGTTGAATCCTTTGAAATTGTGACAGATTTCTCCAGTGTTAGCTTTCAAGGTAAAATGTTCCTGTTACCAAACAGATTGACACTCCTCCTCTGTTTTTTCCCTGCGTTTGCCTTATCTGTGGTCTAGATAATGGTGATGCCTTTCTAATTCCAGTCTTACCACTCCTTTGATACTTTCTTTTAACCTTTTATTTTATTTTGACATTTAACATATTGCATAACACACAGTTTATGAATTATCAGCAACCAAATCCTCAGTTCTACAAGTAGAACTTTGTCAGCACCCCAAAAACCCCTGTCATATATGTCCTCCCAATCATTATGTCTTTAATCCTTCCAAATTTTGACACTCTGGTTAGGTTTTGCCTTTTTCTTTAATTCTGTGTAATGGGATCATACAGTATGCATTCTTTTCTGTGTGGCTCCTTTGGTTTCACGACATGTTCACAAAACTTATCTGTGTTTTGTATGGATTGTGGTTCAGAATTCCATTGTACAAACATTCCACAAGTTTATGTATCCATTATTCTATGGATAGACGTGGATTTTCTGGTTTGAGGCCTTTAAGAATAATGCTGTTATGAATATAAATCTTCCCCTACAAGTCTTTTGGTGCACATGTACACAGATTTTTGTTGGGTCTATTTCTCAGATTGGAATTTATGAATTGAAGATGTGTGTATCTGGAATATAAGTAGCTAATTCCAGTTTTTCAAAATTCTTGTACCGATTTACAACCCAGTGGTAGAATAAGAGTGCTCTCATTACTTTATATTCTTACTGGCACTTGGTTTCATCAGTCTTTTCAATTTTAGCCATTCTGGTGATGTGAGTGGCTTGTAACTGTGGTTAATTTGCAGTTCTCTGATTACTCACGAGGATTAGTACATTTTCATTTGTTTATTTCCATTTGGATAACCTTTCTTTTGGAGTTCCTGTTATAATTGTTTTTCTATTGGTTTGACTGTCTTTTTTATTGATTTGCAAAAGTTCTTTATTTATTCTGGACATAAGCCCTCTGTCTGTACTTGTGTTACAAATATCTCTTCACTGTCTTCTCTCTTCCTAATGGTGTCTTTTGATGAATAGAAGCTCTTGATTTTAATGCAATCAAATAACAACCTTCTCCTTAATGCCTGATGCCTTTTATGTCTTTTAAAGAAAGATTTCCCTCCCTGAAGTCATTAAGATTAATTACTGTGTTGCTTTTTCACACTCAGATCCATAATATGCATGACATTTTTGCATATGTTAAGAAGTAGGGGCCAAATTAATTTTTCTCCCCCACATGAATAGCCAGTTTTCAGCCTCTCTGTCTTGACTGAAATCAGTAAATATCTCCTTGCCCACTTCCCCGGCCCCAGGAAAAAGTGCTTCTGAATATTGACTCAACCTCTCTGGGTTTCTATCTTGACCTGTAATTCTTTACTACTTTGGTGGCTCTCTGATGTTTTCAAAAAGATATCTGTTAGTTATTTTTTGTGCACCTTTTTCTATGTATCTTCAGAAGGAGGGTTGATCAGGATTACACAGTCCACCATTATCAAAAGGAGACACCCTTTCCATTTATTCTTCTCAATTGTTGTTGTCAATTATCATTTATAAAATATAAATAATGAAAACTCAGCCCACTCATTTGTTTGAAATATTCCAATCATCTCTGAATACCATTAAGGGAATGTTCAATGAATATTCAGGGCCCCTCCATAAGGGTTGCAGGAAAAATGCTGTATAAGGTGTCTGTGGCCAGACGCCTTCCTCCTGGGTTTGGGTTATACTGGTGTAAACAGCATTACTGAGGGTTCTTCACTGCAGACCTCCTGAGGACCTCTGAACTACAATGTACATTATGGGGAGAGGATTAGACCACACAGTTTCCTAAATCTGTTTGAGCAAAGAGTCTTGTCCTTGGCAAGCATCTCAAGAAACTTTGTCTTCTAGAGAACTCACTGGAAGTGCCACTTTGGGAAACAAACAAGCAAACCCTTCCTATGTAGAACACATGAGGCCTTATGTCTCTAGCCTCACCCCTGGCCTCTCCCTTCCACACACTGTGCTCCAACCTGTGTGAGCCACTTGAGTTTTCCTGAGCTTTCTGTAATCTATTTTGTTGCTTTGCAGCTACCTGGAACGTGTTTCTCTACTTCTTGGCCTGACTTATACCTACCCTCCAAGGTGGAACTTCATCTTCTCCAGGGAACTTCTTTGACCTCTTGGGCCTATAGAATCCCTTCTCTGTTCTTTCACAACTACCCACTGGGATGGCTTCTCCTTATAGTACTGATACAACAGCTGTAGAATTGTCTGCTTCTCTCCCAGACTCCCCTCCACGAGAATAGGGCTAAGCCTGTCTTCCAATCAAACTTGTCATGTCTATATTCCTGGTACTTTCACAAAATGGGGCACTCGACAATGATTCTAATTTGCTTATCCTACCAAGAGTCACTGAGGGCCCACCGTAGACCAGGCCTCATGCTAATTTCTAAAAGAAGATAAAGGAGGGCAGAGTCTGCTAGAATTTTATATTCCCAGAGCTGTGGATGTTCCCCAGAAAAAATTCAGCATGGAAAATGCCTGACAAGATGCCATCATCTTAGGCAAGCCCACCCAACCTGATGGCCATGCAGGACTGATTCTGCACGCTGTCAGATAAATCATCTTCATCCAGTGAGTCTGTGGTTTGTCTGCAGTCAAGGGAGGTTAGAAACTGGAGCCTCTAGGGGCCTATAACATTCTATAACTTGTAGAACCTTAGCTAAAGCTCAGCTTTACAACCTCTACAACTGCGTCCACTTACACATGTGGTCCTGTAACTGCTTCACTCATAAAAAATAAACTTGTATTTCTTTGCGGGAGAGATGTTCCAACAGGACTTATCCCCAGGGCAATCATTCAAAGTGAGGTCATCTTTCCTGTTATCTCAGTTTTCATGGATGGAAAAATGAGTTTTAATTAAGTTCTGAAAGCTTGGGTACATTTACATAACTCACCATGACTGGTTGTAATAGTAATTATTATCATTTTATAACAACAGCGACCATGGCAGCTATCACTTCTTGAATGCCCACCATGTTCCAATTGACAGTCAATAAACGCCCTGTTCTGAATGGAGTTCTGTCCCAAATGACAGTCAACTTATCTGGGAGACAACTTGGTGCAGTGGAAAGTGTGTGCGCTAGATGGATCTGGATTTGATCTCCAGGATCGTTACTTATTAACTCGGGGACTCAGGTAAACCCCTCACTTCTCTGAACTTCCTGTGAAGTGTTAAGGTCTGGCTCCCAGGATTGTTAGGAAAATGAATGGAATGTATGTATTTCCCCTTGCCTGGTGCCTTGGAGTTGGTGCTCCCAGCTTAATTGATTTTCCTTGTGGTGCACTGGATACCTCACCTCTTGGTCTTGTGGGTTAGGAGAAGGTCTGATCCCTGGTTCCCATATCTGTAGTCCCTACCCGAGTCCCCTCTCTGCCCAGGATCATGAGTTCTGTGGGAACTCAGAAGCGCTATCTTCAAGGATTAGTACACATTTGTCAGACAGAAGGAATGATGCATGCAAAGGTGCAGAGGCCTGGGAGACCACTGCACTTGTGGGAGCTTCAAGCTCAGCTCCGGTTGGAGGGACAATGTAGCAGGTGCTGCAGGAGCATGGGTGTTCATTACTGTTCTGACAGTTACCAGCTTTGTGATTTTGGTCAAATTGTTTAATTCTCAATGTATCTGTTTCCAGCTTGGGATGTTGTTGACTATGAGAAAAGAAAATAAAAAGGGTAAGCTATAATCCTTATGTTCCTGGTATTGTTCTGTATTTTATATTACTCATTTAATCTTAAAAATACCCCCAATGTGATAAGTACTACCTTTTTCTTCATTTTAGAGATACGGAAAGTGAGGCAAGTGCTTCAATGCGTTGTTGTGATGATTCAGTGAAAAGAAAAATATGTGTGTATGTATACATTTATGTATGTGTGTATACACATATGCATGAAGAACGTGTTACCAGGATTCCCTGTTCAGAACCATAATTCTTAGATTCTGGGGTAACAAAATAAGACTTGCCTGATGACAAGCAAAATTGTCAAGTCTGCCACATTATAAAGATTCTTCCTACCATGTTTTTAAAGAAATCATAGGGGGGAAAAAAAACAAAACACCTTCACCCATCAAAGCATCTCACCACTCTTTCTCCAAGGTCAGTCTTCTTCTACTATGATGACCTCTTCAGTCATTATCAGGGGAGCCTTGACAGCCTGCCACTGTGAACTTTGCCTCCTGTTGAGAAATGCTTGTCTGGTGATGTCCCTTCTGCTACTCGCCATGGGGATTCTCAGCATCTTGCATCATTCTGATGGACATTTTGGAGCTGAATCCTCCCTAGGTTCATCAAAAGACTTAACAAATGCTCAACATTCCATACAACCTACATGGCTAGAAGAAAAGCAAATCTTTCTAAAACAATGTAGGAGGGTAGCATGTTCCCAGCTAGTTCTTCATGGATAATGACTTGTGGGATCATGAAAAAAAATAAGAGATCAGCAGACTCTAAACCTCTGTATATGGAAACATGATGACTGGGCATGGAGGATGTGGCCAAATCAAGGAGGGTCGTGTAGGCCAGGTTATGGGGTCTGGAAGTCTTCCCAGAGTCAGTGGGGAATTTATGAAATATTTAACTACCGAAATGACAAGATCTGGAATTTACAGAAATTACTCTGGCAACCGTAGAGTAGATAAATGGGAAGGGACCATAGAGAAAAGAGGAAGACTAGTTAAGGAACCATTGCTGTGTCACAGTGAAAAAAGATGAGGTTCTGAACTCAGAAACAATGGATTGGTATAGGAAAGGCCACATTTGTGAGACATTTAAGAAGCAAAAATTGCTGGGCTCGGTGGCTCAGCCTGTAATCCCGTGCCTTTGGGAGGCTGAGGTGAGTGGATTGCCTGAGCCCGCGGGTTCGAGACCCGCCGGGGCAGCGAGACCTCATCTCTACAATAAATCAAAAAATCAGCCGGGCATGGTAGCGCATGCCTGTAATTCCGGCTACTCGGAAGGCTGAGGCGGAAGGATCGCTGGAGCCCAGCAGGTGAGCCACCGCACTCCAGTCTGGGCGACTGAGTGAGACTCCAACGCAAAAAAAAAAAAAAGCAGAAATTGTAAAGTCAATGAAAAATTCTTCATAGTTCTAGTCTTTGTTCCGGTTCCCCCAGAAGAAAATATTGAGACAAATGTTTGGATGTTCATTTAGTAAGTGATCTCAGAAGCACAAGGTATTTCCCTGGGACAGAAACTCTAAGTCTTCCCCTGCCTGTAAAAGAAAGGAAAGAAGTCAATGCAGGATGCCTGAAACAAATTATTACTGTGGAAAACTGGGGTTTATCCTATTATGGTCTTCTTAGAGATTGTGTAGAACTCACAGTCTCCCATCCAACTCCCATCCAGGATTGTTGAGAGCTGCTCACAGGTACAAGCATTTCCTTGGCATTTCCATTCTGCCCAGGAGCTATTCACATTTCCTTCCCCAAAACAGTGTCTATTAATAAGAAGACTGAGCACAATCAGGTAGCAAGCTCCTATGGTCAGAGAAAGCCCTAAACAGAGAATTGAAGGTGCTCACAGTAAGAATCCTTGATCATATACCATGTGGTGAGTGATAAGGGGACATGGATGGATACCAATAATATATGCTGTAACTTTTTAAATATTTTAATTCTAAGTGAAGATCATGAGGTAAGATTCTGATAGCTTATATTTCAGATCAGTAAGGTCACCTGGGAGGGCACATGAGGATCCATGACTGGTTGGGTGTCCTGTAGGAGATGAGCTGGGACATGCTGCCCAGTCTGTCACCTGTCCTGCCTGGGTTTGTGCTGGCCTTAGAAAATCAGCCTCATAGATTAGCTAATGCTTACTGCCTTAAAGAAATACGAGGGCTCTCTCAGCAAAGGGGTTTTGTTGCCATTAGCAGAATGTTTGTGAAATGATCAAAATGAGCTAACTATGCCTTACAGAAAACTACTAAACAATGCTCTGTGCAGATTGATGGACTTAGATTAACCCATTAATAAGTAGGAGGTAGGGAGCATGATCTTGTTGGCTGTAATGAATGCTAATGAGGTGACCCTGCTAATGGGGCTTCTGTCACCATTCTGTCATTACACTCATCAGTTATGCAGCACCTGCACCTCTTGCATCTTCAGGCCGAGAAATGGGTGACCCAATGGAGATGTCTCACCTAGAAAAACAATGGTTGAGTCAGGAAAACTGGAAACTGAAGAGGCCTGGTTTCATTCTAGTCTGTTTTAATGCTTCAAAAAATAGTTTTTTTGTTTTTGCAGGTTGAGCCTTCAAAGTCCATATGTTTTATTTGGACTGAACTGAAGAAATGGCTAAATGTCTTAATGCCTTTGACACATATGCAGACATATGCCTATGCCTCCAAAGGGTACACCACAACTTAGATCATGATTGAAGTCTTTGCGAAAGTCACATTTCATCCTCTGACATCGTTAATTCCAAGTTCTAAGGAGCTGTAGATTCTGTCCTTCTCTTCAAGATCATCACCCCGCCCTGGTTCAGACCTCACCATCTCTTACCTGAATGTCTCAACAGCTCCCTTCTTGGTCCAACTCCTCTTCCCTATAGCCCACCTTATTCTGCCTCCACCCTAGAAAAACCTGCCAGCGTGGTCTTTCCAAACCCCAAATGAATCATATGATGCCGTTAGTTCAAACTCTTCCAGTTCTTCTCATCACCTAAACGAGTGGCCTGAGGGTGGAATCTGACCACTAGATATTTTTCATTTCACCAGGTCAACATTCATTTGTGATGGGAAATTTGGAAGTCTTTTCATTGAGACGGGAACAGTAGGCTGGCTACCATTTTCACCACTTTTTCCTGTTTTCATGACTTCATGACTTGCCTGACTCTTACTGGCAACGATGATTGCAACCCTACCCACCATAAAAGGACTTCTATTATCTGTCTTCTACCTACTTTTCCCACATCATGTTTGTCATTCCCACCTGCCTATTAAACCACAGAAAGTTTGGGAAATACAGTATGCTTTCTCATGCCTCCAAGCCTCTCCATATGCTATTCTTGCTGCTGGAAGTGCTTCTTCCACTAATGCTTTCAGACTCATTCAAATGTCATGTACTTTGGAAAGGTTTCTCTGATCTCCTCAGATTGGACAGGCTACTGTTGCCTTTGGGTCCTCAGTATATTATCCATTCATCCATTCTGTAGCGTATTGTGTACCTGTGAGGGATCGGGTGCTGAGAGAGCTATTGTGAATATATCCAAGGCATAGACTTTTCCCCAAAGGTCATCATCATCAGGTACACACTCCAGTAAGTTGGCTGGGCAAGAATGGATGTCACAAACAGTTTGAGGAAGAGATAAAATTGGGAAAGATAGCAGGAGCCAAATCACAGAGAAACTTGTCAGCTATGCTGACATAAAGTTTAGTGAGAACTTTGGATGAGGAATTTTCACAAGACAGTGAAATAGTCGGGCTTGTGTTTTCCAAACATTTCTCTTCTGGAAAGAGAGAGGCTGGCTTGGAGTCTAATAGATGAATTAGGATTTTGTTGCTGTGATCCTGGTGGGAGATGCCAAGGGATTGAACCGGGGCAGCTGCTGTGGGAAAGGACAGAAAGAAATTGGCTGTAGGCCTCTGTAGGAGGAGAAATGAATGCCCAGAGAATGACTGATTGGCTGTTGGAGATGAAGGTAAAGGACAAATGCCAGTTTTCTGGGCTGGTGATGGTGATGGTGCAACCACTGAAATTAGGAATACTGGAGGGAAGCCTGAGGTTTCAGGCAGAAACTGGAAGTGTAGTTTTGGAGTTGTCAATTTGTTGAGTTGTTGATTTTGATAGGCCCATGGGACAGCCAAGTGCATTCAAAGACTAGGTCTTGGGGATGGGGTATATCTAGCTCATTCAATTATGGAGGCTGGCAATTCCAAAATCTGCAGGGCAGACCAGGAGGTTGGAAACCTCGGGAAGAGCTGACATTGCAGTTTGAGTTCAAAGGCTGTCTGCTGACAAAATTCCTCCTTGCTTGGGGGAGGTCAGTCTGTTCTATTCAGGCCTTCAAATGATCAGATGATACCCACCCACATTATGGAAGAAAATGCTTTACTCAAAGTCCACCAATTTAAATGTTGATCTTATCTTAAAAGGACCCTTGTAGAAACATACAGAATAATGCTTGACCAAATATCTAGGCCCAGTCAAGTTAACACATAAAATTAACCATTACAATAAACAGTATTATGGAGTTTGAAGTCATAGATGACAATACTTTATACACGTTATCATCCTTCGTACTGCCTGTATTGATAATTGTGGCCACAGGCCTTAAATCACACAGCTGACTTCGTTTTCCAGTTTAGAATGTTCTTGTCTATAAGCTGAGTGATCTTCCTGGGCAGCCTAACACAGACTGGTGCTCAGGACCTCAGAAGACATTCAGGAACAATTTTTCTAATTTCAAGTCAGCTCCCAAGAATATAAGAGGCATTATCAGCCATTGTTAACAGCTCCTAATTAGTACCTTAATATGTAGTTGTCTAAAATAGATTTTTTATCTTATGTCAAGGGACCTATGTTCACACATTGTCTCGCTAATAGTAAGCACTGGGCTGCTCTTTGAGAGCCATCACTTTATTTAATCCATGTGAGATAGGTAACACAGGTAATATAGGTGCTATTTTTGACTCCATTTTATAGATAAGAAAATGAAGGCTGAGGAAGGTTAAGGATTTGCCCAGTGCCCCTTGTTCTGGTTATCTACTGCAGCAAAATTTATGCCCCAAACTTAGCTGTGTAAAACAATGACCATTCTGTTGTGCTCAGGAATCTGTGAGTCAGGAATCAAACAGCACAACAGGGTGGCTGATCTCAGTTCCACAATGACTGAGGCCTCAAGTAGTTTGGCTCAAATGATTGGAGGTGGCTGAGGCAACTAGTCTCATGACTTGGTTGTGGCTACCTATTAGATTTGTTGGTTCCTCTTCTTATCATGTTTGATGAGGTTGGAATGTCCAGATCCTCTTTTCTCGCACAGGTACTTTGGCTGGCCTGACCTCACTCTCACTCCCTACAGCACGTGCTTCCTTACTGTTGGTGGTCTCAAGGTAATCAGACTTCTTGCCTGGCAACTGGCTTCCTCCAGAGTGCAAGCTGTAAAAGTCTACAAGACTTCTTATGACCTGAACTAAGAAGTTTTAGGTTGTCACATCTGTCAGTCTATTGATCAAGCAAACCACTCAAGCTAGCCTGCATTTGATGGGAGGGTTATTGGACTCCCTGTTTCAATAGGAGAAGTATCCATGAATTTTAACCATCTTTAATTCAATATACATGCGTAATTAGTGAGAGGCAGAACTGCGACTTGGAGCTCAGATTTTCTTGACTTCAAAATCCTTGCTTTTTTCCTAAATTGCTTTGTCTCTGCCAGGATCTAGTGTATGATGGCCACAGGGATCCTAATTAAGAGCAGGACCTTGGGTCACCCTGTAAATAGATAGGCAGCTGCAAAAGTGTTATGAGATGACACCCCACGATGTGTCAGGGCGGGGCAGTGAGAAGGGCTGGTGCCAATGTCCTGCTGGGTAAAAGGGACACCAATGTCATTGCTCATGCCGCAGGGGGCCTCAGGCTTGAGAGGAAAGCAGTATTTCAGAACTGATGGAAAAATGCTAATGACCCATGCTAATGAGGAAGAAGAAACAAGAGGAGAGGGAAAGGGCTCTGTAAGGAAAAGAAACTGAGGAATCAAGTACATAGGAGAAGAGCTGGAGAGACCAAGTCTTCTGCTGCAATCTCCTCTAAGAAGAATGGATGCTCTACAAGCCAGTCCTTCAAACATAAAAGCAAGGACCTAGTTCTCTGGAGCCTTTTCCTCATCAGCCAGACAGGAAGATGGCCATGACCTTGGCCTCAGAGGAATTAAGGAATCCCATGAGAAGGACAGTGTAGAAAGAGACAAGAAAGCACTTCCTGAGCTCTTTTCTTTTCTTTTTGGTCTCTCCTGTCACAAACTACCTTCAGAGCTCTGAATTTCAGGACATTCTTAGTTAGGTATTCTGTTACTTGAAGCCAGTAGCTGCCCGATGTGTACATTTGATCATGGGGGACAACTATCCACTGTTTGAAGCCTGGCCTGCATTTCAACTGGAAGAATGTGGCCTCTTGCATTAGTTACTGGTTCCATTCAGAGGGTAGCAGTTTTCCTAATTCTAAGCCAGGGACTCCTTTCTTGACTTACGTGTGTGTGTGTGTGTGATATAACTTAAGTTTCCTCCCTTTTACTTTACAACTCTAAGCATAGAGCAATCTCCTAAACTAGGCACAGCTGCTGAGGAACCCATTTTAAGCCAGAGCTCTCTTTGAAGAGGTCTCCACTGCCATATCCCATTTTCCTGATACAATATATTTTTGTGGGTTCCGGGGTCTTATGATAAAAAAATACAACTTTTAGAGTTGGTTAACTCTTAAAGTTCAGTACACAGATTCCCCCAGTGTTTCCTCGACTGTGGTGGTTATCACCCTATACCCTCTCAACTGCAAATTCTCCCTTCAGTCCCTCCTGGGCGATCACGGTCCTTTCTCCTTTACAGTCATGTTACGCTTGGTCAGTAGAGGGTACTGGAGGGTCATTGTAGGTGAAAGGGGCATCTCTTCCTGGTTCTAGTTGCTGCATTTTTGCTTCCCCATCCAGCTTCTAATTCAGGGATCAGTCAGGAATGCGGGTGGTAGGGGGGAGGAGGATCTGGTGGTTCTCTACCCCAGCCCTGTATCTGGAGTGCACAGACCTCTGGCAAACTCACTGCCTTGCCTGGACCATTGACCACCCTCCTGGAACCCTCCCAAGTCTGACATACACTCACTCCCAGGCCTTGTATTGTGAGTGAACGCCTCATTGTGAGTGAACGTCTAGCACCTTGACCCCTTTTGTGTCCATCCTGGAGGGCTGCTTCCTGCCTGTCTAGCAGCTGTGGGGCAGCTCTGGCTTGGGTGTCCTCATGAACTTCTCCATCATTCAGCTGGCTGTAGCGACACCTTCTCCTCTGAGGCCTGAACCTCAGCCTGAGGGAGGTCTGCCCTTCCGTGGGGCCTCTTTGGGTTCTCATTTCATATTTATAGTTACTCTTGGGTCATTGCCTAACAACTATTTGTATTGAACATCTTATCTTGTACTGGGGCATTTGATTCTCTCACCATCTTCCCATGATTCATTAGGTTCTGTCTCCTGATTAGACCCAGATCTATGCATTGAGTTCCAGAGTTAAGTGAAATTTAGGATATGACCTTAATGATAAAACGTTGGTAGCACAATTATCCATGTGAGGAGCAAAGGCCTGTCACTTGTACATGGAAGTCCCTTAGAAGGAGGCGGAGAAAATTGTTAGCTACTTGACTGAGCTGTGAGAGGGTGGGGGGCAGGGCTGAGGGGATTTGGGGATGGTGGCTGCCTATTTCTTCAAGAGCCAATGAGGACACTACCAAGGTCGGGCCACATTGAGGCCCATTTCTCTAAGTGTGGCTTTTGGTCACTTGCCTGGGAACCATCAGTGCAGTGGATATATGCTAAAAATGCTCCAAACCTTCTAAATCTGCATCGCTGGGGTTGTGCCCTAGGAATCTTGTGGAAAAAATCCTTCTAAGAGGATCCTTAAGCACAAGAAAAGCATGCAAGTCCCTGCTTCAAAGAACAACTCCCACCAAAGTCACTTTCAAAAGATCAGGCTGCACTTGGAGAAGTTTCTGAAATACTAGCTCTGGGGCCTGTGAGGGCTTGGGCCCTGGGAGCATTGGGTTTTACAAGTGAGGAGGAATTGAAGACCTGGCTGTGAACACTAGATTCAGGATTTATTGGAAAAGAAAAAAGGAGGAGGAGAAAACCATTTCTGGCTGGGCCTGCAAGACTTCTTCCCTGGAGCTGGCTAAGGTGAAGCATCTTTGCATGAGATTTGAGGATGCAATGGCCAGAGTTAGCAGAATTACAGGGCTGATATGGGCTGGCAGACTGTCCAATGTGGGTGATACAGGCGTAAAGAAGTGTGAACCCATTGAAAAAGGTACAGGCTGCAGAACAATATGGGGAGAGTCACAGGAGAAGGATTGCCAACCGTCCCATGGTGACACTGTGATGGAGCACTGTCCAGCGCTGTCCTGAACCACTATGCTGGGCACCATCTTAGGCACTTGTAGTCACTACTGGTACCCTGCCACATCCCTCCAGGGTCACCATGCCCATCTAGCTGCTTCCTGAGAATGCCGGAGCCCCTGTCAGGGAACTTCAATCTACCTCCTGCAATAGGTCTAGACTTGCTCAGAGGGTGAGCTGTGTGCCAGAGGGTTAATGGGTCCAAATCATATCCTGCAACTAGCATTTAGAGATCCCTGATGGATATTTATCTTAGTGTTTCAGGGATGAGAAATAAAAATTTCTGGGAAATCTAAATTCATAAATTATTCTGTATTTTAGTTGTATTTACAAAGGGAAAGTAACATTTTGTATTTTAATAGTATTTTTAAAAGGTACTTGAGTTGTATTTACTAAGAATCATAACCTATAGCAAATATTCAAATGCTGGAAATAACCAGTGAATATTATGGGGTAGTATTTGTGTAATGTAACTTTCAATATCCTAGCAGGGTGAACAGCACTCCACAGACCTACCTGTCAAAATAACTTGCTTAATTGCTTCCTAAACTTGTTATTTCTTGGAACACCAACACCATTCAAAGGATTTGAGTAAGGTACACTAATCATATGAACTCAATATTGTATTTGCAAGAATGGCATTAGCAATAGCCAGGACCAGGAACATACCTTTGTCACATGGCCACACTATGACAAGACTGACTGATTAGATTACCACATTTCTTTGCTGCAGGCTCCCATCCTGGTTCCTGGAAATGCAACCCTCACCTTTCACTATTCATGGCTGCGTTCCCTGCTTGCTTTTGACTTAACTCAGTGGGTTTGTTTGAACCAGTGATTTTTTTTTGGTGACTTGTTAAAATTTATAGTGCTTTTTCTCATTTTCCTGAATTCTCACATGATTTTTCTTAGGATTTTGGATATGGAAATTTCTGATAAATTCTGGGAAGGAATTCGCACATGGAAATACTGTCCTCAACCAATGAAAAGCAGGGAGCTGGGATTATTCTTATGCGTTATACTGACTGCCATCTCTCAAAATTTTCCAGTGGGATTGAGTTCCTGTTGCCGAGGGCAGTCACTGACTCCATGGCACAGGTGACAGTGGCGTCCTTCCATTCCCTGATCTAGTTTCTGTACTTTCTATGACTGTTTTTTGGGGGATGGGAGATTGGGGAATTTTATGTATCCTCCTCAAATCCACATGCTGAAGTCCAAACCCCTAGTACCCCAAAGTGTGACTATGTTTGGAGATAGGATCTTTGCAGAAGTAATCAAGTTAAAATGAATTAATTGACATGAGCCCTCATCCAATATAACAGGTATCCTTGTAGAAATGGGAAATTTGGACGTAGAAATGTATAGACGGAAGACCATACGAAGAAAAAGGGAGAAGGCAGGCATCTGCAAGACAGAGAGAGAGGCCTCAGAAGAAACCAACCCTATGGACACCTTGATCTTGGACTTCAGCCTCCAGGACCATGAGTTAGGGAATTTCAGTGTCTAAGCCACCCAGTCCGTGGTCCTTTGTTATGGCAACCCTAGCAAATGAATCAGACTTAGTTCCAGATAAACTACTTGCAGTTGAATCTTTGTCTCACGGTCTGCTAAAGTAGGAATGAAGCCAAGGAGATGGGGTTTCCTTTAATCCTCACAACACACTTGAAGGGTAGGTTTTATCATCTTTGTTAACAGGTTAGAAAAGTGAAGCCCAGAAAGATAGGGGGAGACTTCGGATTTACTTTGTCTGAATCCAAGACCCATACTCTTTCCCACACTGCCCGCCCCGGAAGCCTGCGGACGATCTCTCAGGCTGTCCTGTGTCCTGTTCAACAGCACTCTGCATGCCGTTTGGATTCTTTTGGCCTGCCAGGGCCAGACTTCAGCCTGGGGCTAGCTTTTCTGTTAACTTAAGTGGAACAAGCAGGCCTTGCCTCCTAGAGAGAGCATGTTGAGAGTGGCAAGGCCCTGAGCTTGTCCTTGGAGTGCTGTTTATGTGACGCCACTGTAGGATGGAGGGGAGGGGGTCGGGGGTGGGAGACAGATGAAGAGAACACGTTTTAAATTTCACATTTTATGCTTGAACTCATGGGGGAAGTCACAGCCCATCCAAAGGAGGGAAAAATGAATTTGGAAAGCAGTTAAATACTGGGAGCATAGTGTTTGAGAAGAAGGAACTTGGCTTTCCCAAATTTGAAAGGACTGTAGGTATGTTCATATGCTGAGGGGAGATCACATGTGAGCCAGTGAGCTCTGGAGAATTTCAAGGAGAAAGAGGAACAGAGGTTATGAGATGCTGGGAGCTGGGAGAGTGGCTGGGACCCAGGTGAGTGTCTCCAGGAGGAAAAAGCTGGAAATGTGGGTCATTTGTGAAAGAAGGCTCAGAAGCCTGGCGCTGTAACATTTCTGGGGCAGGAAGATTTATCCTGAGTAAGTGGCTCACAATACTTGGAGACAGATGTGGCCCTCCTTCAGCAATGCGGCCAGATCATCTGTTTTGCTTTCTCCATAAATATGTCTCTCTGAACGTCGGCAGGGAGAGATTTGGAAATAAAACAAAAAAACATTTCCTCTGAGCATGAAAGGCTTAATTTATCACCAGCTTTTCAACCAAAAGAAAATGGTTTGCTTTTTTTAAAGACTGTTGGTGGAACAAATGTTTCAAAAATGCAATAGATTATTGCAATTATTGTACTCACTTTTAAAAAAAATTTACCAACGAATAGACAGGTGTTCTGAGAATGTTTTCATACACTTCTTTCTCTGTGAAGGTGGAACCTACAATGAAGTTGTCTGGGAAGAGTTTCATGTACAGGGAGGCTGTTTGAGGAAAGGAGAGGTCTGTTCTACCTGCTTAGTCACTCATTTTTGGAGCTGTGCCGGAAATGAGCTTCTAGGTGTGTTCTAAGACATTTCCATGATATTCTTGCTATTGTATTGAACACTGGGATGTTGCTGGTCTTCTTGTCCACTTCATGAGGCCCACCCTCTGTCAGAACCCAGGGAAGAAGCACTTCTTAACCCTCAGTTGCAGGAAAAACAGCCTTACTCTTGGGGGGATAGGATGTTTTTGCTTGTGATTCCATTCCCCTCTTGTCACTAGGAATCTTACAATCATGTTTGTGGCTCATGTTTAATAGATGTATAACACCTTTGGGTGAATTTTGTGTGCTAAATATGATTTTATTTTATTTTATTTTATTCCTTGGTCTTCATCTTTCTGTAGCTCTGATCTGCTTCTTCAATTATTTTTACCTTGTGGTTTTGTAAGCTTCATTGAGTTCCTCTCTCTTTCATCCTTCAGCATATTTATGTTCTATGCAGCTAAAGGAAGAACATAAATCAAGATTTCTTTAGATGACAAAAATATCTGGAAACCTATAAAATAAAAACAGTTTCCAAATTAATTTCAATTAAATGTAACAAATATACAAACATGGGGACATTTCACTTTTCAAAGCATTAAGAAGTGCCCTGATAGGTGGGCAGTGGCATTCTTGGTAAGCTCCATAGTCGTCTGAAGGTCATGACTGATAAGAGATGTTGCTCCAAAAATGGGCTTCCTAAGAGCACTGGGTCATATGGTAGTACCTGACCATTAGCACCAGGTGCACTTGACTCTTCCAATGACCAGCAAGGTCAGAGTGGGTCAGGGACGACTGAACATAGAGCTGAGGAGATGGCTAATGGAACATATTGTCCCATAAGGAAGCACCTACAAGGGCCTTATTCAATCTATACGATAGAAGGAAATAATATACAGATTACCGGGATGCCTTGTCCATTTCCTAGACCTGAGCCAGATATCTGACTGGAACTTTAGTCATTGTAGGAAGGACTGGGTCTCCAGCACGAAGGACACTGTATCAGTGCAGCAGGAGCAGGGGGTAATGTTTTCCACAGAGTTCCCCAAAGGGATCTACACCCATTCACTCGTTAACTACACTCCAAGGAAAGAAAAATATCCAGACATTTCGATGATGATTGGATACGGGGTCTAATTGACATTGATACTGAGAATGTCATCATGCCCCGTGTGTAAATGTGAACCAGGCAATAAATACACTCTGAACTTGAACTAGCTCAAAATGGGTTCATTGGACCTCTGGACCTATTAAAAGTTTATTTATCTTGTCCCTGAATACATCATTGGAATGGACATACTTGGTAGTGGGAAGATCCCTTACATTGGTTCCTTGGTCTTTGGAGTAATAGTTGTCATGTGAGAGATAAGGGGAAACTTTGAAACACCACACCCTGCCAACATACTATGTCAAAAAAACCCCACATTTCAGGGTGAGTGGTAGAAAATAGAGCTATGCAGTGGTGGTGTCTCCTGCCATATATCCATGTAATTCACTCCTCTGGCCCTTATAGTCCTGTGGTTTATCACAAACAGTCAAACAGTAGCCCCCACTGCCCTGCTGTGCCAGATATCACTGAAGCAGATTAACATGACCACAACTACATGGTATGAGACCTTTGACCTGGTACATGATTTTTTTCCACATTTCTATGAGGAAGCAGGACCAGAAGCACCCTAGGACAAACAGTCTTACCTGCCTCATCGTCACGTTAACTCTCCCATTCTTGGTCATGATATATTCTGAAAGGACCTGAGCCACAGAACATGGCATTGGTTCACAGTGCCAATGGCATTGTGTTACTTGAACGGGTTGAGCAAGAAGGTATGTTGAGAGTCTGGTAAGATGCATGGACACCTAAGAGGGTAGGGGTAAACCTCTATAAATTCAGGAGACTGCCAAATCAGTACAGTTTTAATGGGTCCAGTGGTTGTAGGCATACTATGACAGCCCCTCCAAAGTAAAGGATAAATGATTGCATCTTGCATTTCCTGCCACCAAGAAAGGAGCATAACACTCCCAAAGAGGAGGCCTCTTTGGTCCAGGAGGCAGTATATTCCTCAATGGAAATACTGCTCTAACCTATTTCCTGAGCGACTCTGAAGGCTGTCAACTTTGAATGGAGGTTAGAGCAGGAAATGGCTGCAGCAGGTTGAGGCCATGGTTCAAGTCACTTACTGCAAAGCATCCATGTGGTGGGAAGAGGTACCACATGGAGTTTACATAAGCCCCAGGAAGAGGATCATCATACACCCAGGATTCTGGAGCAAGGCCACAGCACCTGCATGAGAGAATTAGTGAACATTTGAAAACGCTACTAGCCCTAGTAGAGATGAAGCAGCTACTACTGGCATCCAAGTCACCATGTGACCAGAACTTTCCATAATGAGCCGGATTCTGTCTCACCCACTGAACTATAGGATGGAAGTGGTGCACCTGGGACTGGGTATACACAAGGCCAGAGGGCACAAGTAACCTGCATGAGCAGGTGGCCCAGGCTCCCATGTCCCCACCACTGTCACAACTCTGAATCTCCATATTTGTGTGAAGGCTCCTCAGGACCAGCCATAAGAAGAGGCACAATGCTGGCTTAGATCTCAGTTGTGTTGGTTTGCTGTGTGGCTGCAAGGTGGCAATGGACTTCGGCTGTATTATGTTCCTCTCAGGGGTGATCTTGAAAGACAATGGTGAGGGAAGTTCATCCAGTAGACAAGTCTTGGGCAATACACCTGGAGCTACCCTCTGAACTGAAGGATTTTTCCATAAGTCTCATGGGTAAAAAGTGAATCACAAGGAAATCCTAATTACAAGTGAAATTGGGAAGTTGGTCATATGGCAAAGGGAAATGGTATTGCCATCCTAGTCCAGATCATGGTGACTCATTCCCTGAAGAAAGCACATGCCTCTGACACAAAGTCAGGGCTCTGTTAGCAAGGAGGCAGGGAAGGCTGTTAGGCAGGCAATCACCAAGGGCTACCCTAGAGGCAGCCATGGGATGTTCTAGGAATGTGTGAGAATAACTTTACAAGAAAGATTTTTCCCTCCTTTTCTGCTGATTTCAAATTTTTACTCCACTTCCAAAGTCAATATTTCATTATTCGCAATGCTGTATTAATGAGTTATCAACATCCTTTACTAGTGAACACTGCATTATTGGGTTCTTATCATCTCCTAGTGACAGCAAGCCTGAGAGGTTACAGCTGCGTGTGCGTGTGTGTATAAATGTTATCAGTTTCATAGCAGCTTTCATGGCTGATTACTCGAAGGCATATATTGATGCTCTTAGTGATTAACTCTAATATGTGTGGAACAGAAGAGAAAGATTCTCACGGAGGAGATTGTCTTGCTTCTTTCCTATGATTTTCCCCAGCTCAGTGTAATAATTTTTCTTGTCATCTCTGGTCTTCCCTCTCCCAAAGCAACGGTGCCTCCATGAGGTAGAAACAGTCCTCTTTTGTCTCATGACTGGCACCTTCATGACTGGCACCCATACTGGGTTCCTACCATCTGTAGCTTGGTATTCTGGCTGCTGCAGAGAGCCCTGGACTTGGAGTCAAAGGACCACAGTTGGTGGCCAGGGTCTTCTCTCAGTAGCTCTGTTATGGGCTGAGTCATTTCACCTTTCTGGGCCCAGGTGGATTTGTACAAAACAGGGTGGAGGAGAGGAGGTGGACAACATGGAGTCTCTGTGACTCCTTGGAATCACAAGTATCCGTGACTATCCATGTCTGCTGTTCCTCAAGGGGCTCCAAATCACTTGGAGTCACATGGCCTGGTTTCCCTAGAAACACCTACCATGTTCTCAGATGAAGTTGGTTTTCAGTAAGTGCTCACTAGTTGGTTACTAGGACATTAGTGTTTCTTTAGGTACCTAAAAGGAGATGATACTTCAAATGGATAAAATGGTATATTTTTAAAGCTGCTTTCTCAAATTCATCGTTTCTGTGTTGCTATTGAACAAGGCCCTGGAGTTGTCATTTCATCCCTATTAATTATACAACCAGGGGCAAGGGATTTAAAGAACTCAGGGTCAGGAAGCAAATACCTCTTTGGACTAAATAAGAGAATCTTTGAAAGAGTTAGGTGTTGTTCATCTTCATGCCTATAGCACTGTGTTCCGGACTCTATCCTGACAAATCTGCATTGTTGAGCTCACTTGAGCCCCCATCCATGGTGGCTGTGCCCACCTAAGACAGAAGCTCATTAACCATAGCTGACTCACAAAACATCTGATCTCTTCACCTTGTTTCCCCTCCTTTTCTCTTGTGCCCCTATGAAGCCTGTTCTCTAACTTATCTGGGAATTGTAATGTCTCTTTCATGCTCTTGATTTAAAATTTAATACTCAATGCATCCCTTTGTTAATTTCAATTGATGAAACCCAAACCAGGGGCCAACACATGGTGGGGATATCTTTCCACAGGCAAATGTCTGTGCTTGATTTAGACTCAGGCTGGGCTAACACAACACCAGCTGGGTAAAAAAATTGTTAAAATCTTTAAAAGATGCTATTTCAAAATGCCTAGACATTTGGTTTCATTGGATGCAGCCAGGGTGTGGAGTAAGTTTTCCGGGGCTTGGATGCTTCTGACCTTTTGTTCAGGCAAAAACCGTGGTTAGAGTCACTTGTGACCTTGTCTTCTCCAGTCTCTAATTCTCTACTCACCTTTCCTGAGACCTATTTCTCTGCCCTTTAATCATTTTTATTGTTTTCCCCTGGACCATCTCCAGGTCTTGACATCTTTCTTAAAATGTAGAGGCCACAGAGTGGGTAAAGAACCCTAATGAGGAAGAGAACAATATGGAGTCCATTAGGAGGATTAATTCCTGGCCCCTGCATGTGTGGCTAATTCATCCCAGGTTTTAAAGTCACGTGCAGGAGGCTCCCTTGCCTTGAGATCGTGGTCCTCGATGACCCGTGATGCTTTCACCACTGTGCTGCTCATGGGCCTACCATTCTGTAGTGCAGACTTTCTTGGTTTGACTTGACTTCTGATCAGGCTGCCTTGTCTTATGTGCATCTGCTTTGAGTGAAGCACTTTTATTTTTTGAGACTTGCCTGAAATTGGCTCTCACTTAACAATTTGCAAACCCTTCCGTTGCTTCATCAAGCTCAGCAGCAAACATGCTCAGTGTAGCTCCATACATGGTGTGCTGGTCCGAGAAGCCACCCAGAGGGTCTAGGGGTCTCTCACTGTCCAGGGTGTACAATTGTTGCCTGCATCAGCAAACAGCATACCTGGCACATGCTGAAGTGTTGCTGCAGGAATTCTGTTCACTGGTCCAGGCCAGAAACCATAGCAGCCTCCGTGACCTCAGTGGCTGGCATGGAAGTGGACACTGTGGATTTGTAAAAAACAAATGGTGCAAAGGCTGTACTTTCTTATTCCAACATTTAATAAAAGCAGAAAGCATTTAATAAAAGCAGAAAGCATTAAACCAGATGACTCAGGGAAGGTCTGTGTGTATCAGGAGGGTGGTGGCAGAGAGGAGATTGCTTTGTTTAATATTGCACAGAGTTCTCTACTAAGTCAACCCAAGGAAGTTGCTTGGAGACTCCAGACACTGACTGAAGGGACTTTCCTGAGTGGGTTGTCTCAGGGACTGAGAACAGTCAGGTCCAGGATGAACTTCTCAACTCAGGGTTGTTGGATGCAAAGACTGACTGTGGGATCTAGGCCAGAAGTCTCAGTCCTCACCAATTCCTCTGGCCTTGTGCCAGCTGTGGGTCTTACAGCCTTTTTGTATGCTGCTACAAAGAGGATTTTGCATGCACATCTCTCAAGGTCATTGTAAGGATCAAACAAGAGAGTGGATGCCTTAGGCCTCTGTATATGCTATAGGATTCTACAGTAGAAGACATGGGCTTTATACATACATAAGGTTAAATTAGGTTTGGTGGCACATAGGAGAACAAAAATTCTGTATTAAAACAGTGAAAACACAATACAAATGTTTCTCTCACAGGCAGTGTAGTAGGTCCATAAAGTAATCAGTTTCCCAGGCTGCTTCCAGCTTTGTTACATATGGCCTCATCCTCATGGCCCAAGGTGACTCCTAGGGCTCCAGATATCACATTGAGATGCCATTCAGCAAGATGACAGAAGGTTAAAAAAAAAGAGAGCACCTAATTTTCTTGTGAATAGACTTGCTATAAGTTGCACAAAACACCTCTGTTTTCAACTTGTTAACCAGAACTTAGTTTCCTGCTGTACCTAGTGACTTGAGAGGGGTGTTTTGTCTGGATAGCATTGCATCCAGTCAGACAGTGAGTAGCTGGGGGAAAGAGAAAAGTAGATATTGTGCGGGAAGATAACCAGTGCCTCCTCCAGATTATATCTTGTTAATAAAAGTAAAAACCGAATTTATGCCTTGTGCTTAGGCCTTATAGGGACATTCCACCTCCATGGAGCAAAGTATTCGACCCCATTCTGATTTAGTTTTCTCATCATTGAAACAAGTATATTTTACTTCACTCATGTTTCCCAAAATTCAGTCAATTACACAACACCTCTGCAGTAAAGTCATGTCCACAGTCCTTGTATAAGCTCCTTCACCAATGCCAATGTCTGCATATCACCCATGTGATTTATCCACTGCATTTTCTTCCAGTCAATTCTCCCTTTAAGTCTGTTTATTTTTAAAATAAACTTTATATCACATCCATAATCAAAAACTAGTATTACGTGCCACAAAGGAAAAGTAAGTATTAAAAAAAAATGTAAAATAAAAACAAGAGCATATTCTTAATTCTGGTCAGATGTAGTAACCTGCTCAAGGCTCAAGCCTGAGGCCCTGTTCCTATTATTAAAGAAGAAGATTAGTGTGTGGCACAGAGGTGTTAGAGAAACAGTATCATAAATCTGGAATTTTCTCCTTGCCATGATAAGTAGTACTGAAAATATTTTCACTGTGTAATTTAATTTATTTTAAATTTAAAATTAAATGTATTTAATTTTATGTCACATGACTGTCCACTGAAGTTATCGCACTTTCCCCAGTGATATAGGCACCACACTTAGGATTCATTCTACTATATGATTTCTAAGCTTCTTTCTCTTACACTGAGTTTTAAAAACACGATGGTTTTTCTCCAGAAATGTGGCTATAGGTGAATTGGGCCCCAATATTGCTGTGTAGCCTCAGGCATTTTCCAAAGAGAACCTAGGCCTTTGAAGGTTGTTATGAGATGCAGAGGCCTAGTTGGTTCCTGATCTAGTGTTCACTGCTGTTGGAGGGCCAGTGATATTCTGAACTCAGATCAGGTAGAGGAGGAGGCCAAATGTGGGGAGGTCATTGCCAACACGGTGGCTTGTTTCCCTCACAGTTTCTGGCTAAAGGGAAGGAAGAGGTTCCGGTTCAAAGGCTAGAGTTTTCTTCTTAAATCTGAAGCCCCCTCTGGGCTGCTGTTGCTACAGAAAGACTCCCTGCAGCCCCTGTGCAGCTGCCTCTCACCCTCAGCGAATCTTCCCTATGGTCCCTTATAGACTGGACCCATCTGAGCAAGGATAGGAGATGCCGGAAGGCACCTAACTCTGTTTATCTGATGGCACATTTTAAAAAGTCACAGCAGCTGGAGACAGCTCCTATGGGCAGTCTACTGAACACCACTTTTTTGGTTTTCATCTTCGATGACTAATTCTTCTAAATTAGGCAAGAGAGAGAAATAGCTTACTCTTTTCCAGTAGTTAAAAATGGCTGTTGGTCTCCCTGTCAGATCTAGTAAGAAGTAGGGTCCCCAAAGCACTTGGGTAAGGCTATCCACTGTTGGGTTAAAACCTGAGCTAACATAAACTCACAGGTCCACAAATATTTTAAATTTGGGGATAGTGTAACTGGCTTGACTGACCCAATGCTGAATGGCAGGACCTTCGGGGGAAGAGTTCTCCTGAGGCTCCATGTGTGTGTGTGTGTGTGTGTGTGTGTGTGTCTCTGTGTATGTGGTGGGGGGGAGTAGGAGAAGGACTTAGGGGCGGGTAGTGTGACATGTTGGGAGATGGGGTGGGGTTGTGTCTGTGGGAGCTGTTAGGATGCTATGTCTAGTGATCGAAGTGATGGGACCACTTGGGGTAACAGGAAGATGGATAGGATAAGAGAAAGAGTTTCATAGATGAGAACACTGGCATAGGGTGCAGGAGACATGATGTTCATGTGCAGTGAGGCAGATTTGAATCTGGGAGTGTGCAACTGAAGAAGATGGCAGGCAGGGAAAGAATGAGGGAGAGGCCAGGAGCAGCCTCTCCTCTCTGCCTCATCCAAGAGAATTGTGTGCCCCTGTTGTGTAGCTCACATGCTCTGGAGCCAGGCCAATGTGTTTGAGAAGTTCCACAAGTTTCCTGACTGCCACCATTTTCCGGCTGTATGTTTGTTTCCTGGATCCCTCAGGAATAAAGTATGTGACCTCAACTACAAGATCAGTGCTTTTATTCTAGGATACCTAAACACAATTGGAATAAAACATTTGTTTACTTCTGAGAGGTTCCCACTTATCACTCACTCATTCATTCATTCATTCATTCACTCCAACATTTGCTGAGCAACAACTCTGTCAGCACTGGGGATAAAACAAAAGAGAAAGTCATTGTTTTTCCTAAAGCCCTCATTTTTACAGGAGAAATGGACTCTTAAACCTATGGCTAAAATCAAGTGAATAAGAGGAACAGAAGAACCAGTAAAATTCCAAGGATGTTCTAGGGAGGTTTAGAGGAGGCAGTTCAGTTCTGCCTGGGGGGTTAGTTGGATATTCTGCAGAAGACCTATGAGAAACTGGTATGGGGGCTCACCTACAAGGAAAGAAGGGAGGCCAAAGAAAGACAGGGACATGACACCAAGGCACATGAGGCCTTGAAGGATCATCAGGTCACACTGTGTGGCTGAAACTCAGGCTAGTCAGGAGCGGTGGGAGATGATGCTGTGTAACTTTCTGGAACCAGCTTCTAGTGGTGTGTGGTGCCAGCAGGTCAGCCATTTCTAGCAGAGTCCATGCCAGCACCCTGGGGTGCACAAAAGACATTAGAGGGAAAAAAGCCTCCTGTAATCAAATGCACTTGAAAAAAGCAGGGGCAAATGAGTTAGGCCTGTTTTACTGAAGAGGACTCCAAGCCCTGAGTGTGTGAAGGTGTGGCTTGAGTCTCCAAGGGCTGTTTCATGTGGTACTAGCCAAGAGCTGCCTATGGAGCTCCTGGTGATGGAACACTGTATGGGAAATGCTGCTGCAGGCCATGGAAAGCCACCAAGGGTTCTCAGCAGCAGAGTGGTCTTATCAGATCTAGAAGGATTGCTTCGGTATCAATTATGAAGGATGCAGAAAGGTAGGTAAAACAGGTTAAATGAATACCATCACATATTTAAACCTAAGTCCTCTCAACAGCTTGACCCTTGTTCCTGTCTCTAGTCAACCTTCCCTTGGCTTCCTACAGGAGGAACCTTCTCTCTTGCATGCGTACTTCTGGAGAAATTGACTTGATTGACTCCCATGGACAGTCATGTTATCTCCCTTACTAGAGAATAAAATATTTGAGGACAGATCTTTTGTCAGCAGATAAAGTATAAGCTCAATCTTCCAGGACACTCTTTACATAGGGGTTTCAATCCACTTTAAAAATAAAACAATACTAACAAAATGCAAGCCAAAGTTATATGTGTGATAAGATCTTAGGGAGAATGCAGCTGTAAGTGGACTACTTAGCAAGGATGGCTTTACAGAACAGGTTACACTTGAACTGGACTTGGAGGAATTGTAGGTTTTAGAAGAAATGAAGGAAGAGAGGCAAACATCCTGAATAACACTAAAGATTGGAATGATCAGCATATGCTCATGGAACCTGCTGACGTGGCAGTGACAATGTGGTAAGGGGATTAGAGAAAACAGGGCTGCCTGAGCCAGTTGGAGCTAGATTATGAAAAGTCCTGATGGTGAGGTAGAAGTTGATTTCTCATGAAAGGTAGTCATCTCTTGCCATTGCAGAATGTCTAATGACTCACAGGATAATCCTCTGAGATGTTTTGCCTAGAAAATGCAATATGGAAACATGTGGTAAAGAGAGATGCTTGTCTACCAAAATCATTTTCTCTTGATACAAGGCACATGGCTAGAGTTTATTTTTGAGCCTCTGTCCAAGTATTTTTGAGCCTCTGTCCAAGTATTTTTGAACCTCTGTTGCCACACGACAAAGTTCTTTCCACTGAGCAGAGAAGTGTGCTATGCTTCCTCCAAGTCTTGATCATGACTGAGTTTTAACCATGCAGACAAGAAAATGCCCTCAGGGTTGGCAGGGAAAAAATGAAAGACTCTGGACCCCCGAATGACCATGAGAATAATAATGCCCATCTTGCACATAAGACAAGAATATGAAGATCAGGTCAGAAACATTATACAAAATAGAACCTTGGAAGCTGCAGATCATTACATAATGAAAAAAATTGAGTTGACTTTAGGAAAAGGTTTTTAAAATTGAGATATAATTTGCATGCCATAAAACTCACCATTCCAAAGTGGACAATTCAGTGGTTTTTAGTATATTCACTACAATGTGCAGCCATCACCTATCTAACTCCAGAATAGTTTCACTACCTCAAAAAGAAGCCTAGGACCTATTTTCAGTCACTCCCCATTTGTTCTCTCTCCATTCCCTGGCAAACACTAATCTCCCTTCTTTATGAATTTGCCTATTCTGGACTCCATATAAACAAAATCATCTATTAAGTGGCCTCTTGGGTCTGACTCCCTTCACTTAGCAAAATATTTTCAAGTTTATCCATGTTGTAGCATGCATAGTGTTTCATTTCCTTTTATGACAATAAAAACTGCATTATATATATACCACATTTTGTTTATTCATTTATCAGTCGATGGATATTGAGTTTCCACCATCTGACTAGTATAATATTGAATAAAAGTGGTATAAATAGACGGCCTTGTCTTGTTCCTAATCTTAGGAGTAAAACTTTAAATCTTTCATCATTATGTAATGTTAGTATCAATATTGTTGTTATGAACACACAGGTACAAGTTTTGCATTATGCTTTTATAACACAAGTTATGTTTTTGTGTTATGTTTTCATTCTCTTGTGTATATCCCTAGGAGTGGAATTTTTGAGTCATATGATAACTCTTTAACATTCTGAGTAACTACCAAGTGTTTTCCAAAGTGGCTATACCATTTTACATTCCCAGAGAAATGAGTGAAGTTTCAAATTTCATTATATTCTTGCTTATACTAGTGTCCAGTTTGGTACTCTTATTGATCTTATGCTCCCCACCCCCCAGCAGGGTCCTCCTACTGTCCTGTACTTTAAGAAAGGGATTGGGGGAGACGGGGCAAGATGGCGAGGGAGACGGGGCAAGATGGCGACGGCATAGGTGAACTGGTGAGATTCTCTGAACGTGA